>NC_030977.1:1069384-1274804 GCF_001298625.1 Saccharomyces eubayanus
CTTCTGCTTCTCCATACACATCCTCTTCGGCTGCAGCTGCAGTTGGTCCTTCTGCTTCTTCTGCTTCTCCATACACATCCTCCCCAGCCGCAGTTGGTCCTTCTGCTTCTCCATACACATCCTCCCCAGCCGCGGTTAGTCCTTCTGCTTCTCCATACACATCCTCCCCAGCCGCAGTTAGTCCTTCTGCTTCTTCATACACGTCCTCCCCAGCCGCGGTTAGTCCTTCTGCTTCTTCATACACATCCTCCCCAACCGCAGTTGGTCCTTTTTCTTCTACTCAAACGATTTCTCCATCTTTCTACACCCCTTTTTCACCTGCCACTACTTATGCTTCTGGATTGTCATCAGTACAGTCTCTGTTAACATCCGTCACTGTTACGCCAGTAATTTCAATACATACAACGTCATCTTCATCCCAACAAGTTTCTTCTACACCATATAAAACAATACTCCAATCCATATCTATAAGCTCAATTTCAAGTGACGCTACGTTTTCAAGTCCAGTTTCTATCATCAGTATAACCTCTTTTGCTTCAAACCGGGTCGAAACTTCTCCGCTAGGTTCATCTACTCAATCCAGCTCCACTTACGTGGCCGAGTCGTCTAAAAGTAACATACCTCTAACGCAGCTCCCTAGTGGTTCAGAAGCGTCATATAGGATGACTAGTCAGAATACCGCGAGCAATGATCAACTCACAACAACAAGGCAATCAAATCTCCCATATTCTTCCTCTAAGAAAACATTAGATAATGAATTTTTTTCGGCAACGTTTCAAACCAATCCTACAGGTTTGACTAAGTCGGATACCTTATCTACCTCAGCATCCCGTAGCTCGACGCCTCAATTAGTGGCAAGCGGTGTTTCTGACTCGTCGATTGATCTGGGATCCCATATCACGTCATTATATCACTCCGGCTCCTCAATATCTTCAAAAAAGTATTCCAAAGAGACAAATATTATCACTAAATCATTTTCAAATACACAAGAAAGTGTCACAAGATCAACAACAACATATCAATCCAGTAGGCAGTCTAGAATATCCACAGCAAAGACCACTGTAAATACCCAGAATCATGTTTTAACAACCACCTCTTCATCCACCTTTTCAAAATCAGCGAACTCGATAGCTGGCTCAATCAGTTTATCAAATAAGTTGTCAAAAACCACAACTGACAGTCGGGGAACACTTAGTTCTACTACAAGAAGAAACTCCCACAACAGCTCCCTCAAAACTGGCGAATCAAACTTTGGTATATCCACGAAACCCTCAACAAACACTATTGGCACAGCCACACAAACTCAGGAGATTACTGATTCAAAATCCATAACTGCTGTTCCATCTACATACCCTACGCGCCCATACACAACTTCAAACGATTATGCATGGTTACCCACTGCTATTATTGTGGAGCCATCTGAATCAGACGCATCTACAACATCATTTAATCCATCAATTACAGGCTCACTTCCTAATGTCATTGCGCCTGCTATTTCCGTACCTGAGCCTGCCAATCACACTTTGATAACTATCGGATTTACAGCTGGACTGAATTATGTATTTTTGGTAAAAAATCCATTATCATCAGCCCAAGTTTTTAGCTTTTTACCACTAGTTTTGAAGTATCCATTCTCGGATACCACGTCACAACCAGAGGAGAGCGGTACATATGAAATGGGATCGTCTAGTTTTGCTCTTTCGTATAAGTCAGGAAGTAGCACTACCACACTTTCTCCTAAGTCTGTATCACCAATATCCGTCGTCGAAAAAAGAAAGAAAGGGGAAAAGAGTGGTGTTACGTCAACAGCAAATTTAGACTTACCGTCAATTGGAAATTCCTCGATAGTGGTGAAACAGATCGTACCCATGATAGATTCCTCCAAAGCATATGTTATAGCAGTAGCAGAAGTATATTTTCCAACAGAAGCTTTATCATTTCTTCAGGAGTTAATCCTTGACAGCAACTCAACTCTATACAACAATCCTCAAACCCCGCTACGAACCTTAGCTGGCCTAATCGATAGTAGTATTCCCTTAGGAGGTTTAACGTTGTATGGATCCAACAATGGGTGTTCTATATGTGATTCATCACCGAGTGTTTCAGATTCTTCAAATAAAAGCTCAACAGGGAACGCTGGAACTAATGAGTACGGCTCTTTAGACGATTTTGCTAACTCATTAACCGATCATATGCCTTGGAGAATTACAAAAAGATTTATCATATATCTAACTTGTTTGACAGCTGGCGTACTCATGTGGTTACTACTTGCATTGCTTGCTTTCCGTCACAGGAACATTTTATTAGGAAGACGTCCGAGAAATTGTATTGAAAAAACTCCCAATAATGAAAGAGGACTTGAAGGTATTGGGGTTAGCACCTCCCGCTCATCTTCTGAAAACCATAATTATAACGAAAAGAATACAAACAATGAAAGCGAAAGCTTTCACTTAATGGAAGACGATCAATATATCGCCACTGGAGAAAACACGATTTATAGCGCCACCCACGGATTGCATTACACCGTAGATGAAGATGGCGACTTATTTTATAGAAAATCGATGCCTGATGATTTTGACGAAATAAATGAAAATGAAGATTCGGGTATAGATAGCATTTTAAGAGAATGCGTGTATGACAAACATCAAGATACGACCGAGGCTTATTTAAACGACGAAGAATCGATCTCAAGCAATCTAGATGTTGATGAAAATGGTAATATTAGGTTATACGACACTTATTCCGATGAAGATGAACCAAACTGTTCCCATTTGCAAGACGAAGTTATCGAAGACTACAATAACAGCCATGTGTACAAAATGCAACTTCAAGGATTAGAAATCGGTTCATATACTACAGGAGATGATCCAAACACAGGAAACTTGATCACAAACGAGTTCTCTTCAGGTAGTCAGACGTGCTTGCCAAGCACCGCCTATACTACTCCGCTTGATACAGATTCAATCAAATTACACATTTTAGGTCATGCAGGCTCTTCATTGCAGAAACCAGTTCAAGCCTTTATTTCTAACCACGAAGAGCTTGAAATAGAGGACATTGATGACAATGGTAGTGTCTCAGACATTCAAGTCGAAGAGTTAGATGCTTTAGATGAGGAGCTTTACAAGAGAATGTCAAAGATTGTAAAACAACAGAACAACTAAAGGACAAAAGATCAAACGAATATACTTTTATTATTTACTTGCCATGACTGCTGCTAGAAGCTGCGCATGTAACGGAAATGATACATTAAAAGCAATGCCTATTAATACCCACACGCATGCACACATAGATATGGTTTTACTATTAATACCGCCATTATTATCATATATACTATTAAATATTGCATTTTGTAATTCTATAAGCTTTCTAAATATGAAAGCTCTCATCATCAAATTCTCGGAAATAGGCCCTTCATACTCCACCCGATGATAACCGAGATCAATAAAAATACAAATAACCGATGGAGAAAAGAGCAGGAGTAAATCATAACATGAATTAGCAAGCTAGTCAAAATATTTGCTCTCCGCATGATATAATTACTTTCAGTATCGTTGTCCCTTTTATGCCTATCAAAATAAGACCCTCAGAAAATACAGTGCCTACATTTCCAAAGCGGAGAAGAACATACCAAGCTTGCATCAATTGCAGATCAAGGAAGGTGAAATGCGATCTTGGCCCTGTCGATAACCCTCATACACCACCATGCGCTCGCTGTAAAAGGGAACTAAAAAGGTGTCTTTTTAGTTCCAACAGAGAAGCAATGCATAGGTTATCGCCCAGCATGATTAATATAACAAGTAAAAATGCCTCCAGTAAGAGTGAACAAAGGGTACCAAATGAGTCGATAAGTCCGACTCCATCAGATATGACTTTGTCGGGAAAGAACACTGATAATGAAACGTTATTTAAATCAGATGGTATGAAATGGAAACTTGAACTTTCATCCATGCAGAACACTTTAGAATTTTTAGCGCAAGCGGCTGGTACCGTGGCTAAAGAAGGTGCGAAGGAAGTTATAAAGGATGAGTCCACAACAACGCCATATGTAAACTCTTTGCACTCATCATGTCAACCGTCCACAGATGAAGGATTAAAACGGCTTTCAGGATGTGTAAGTGCTGCTTCTGACACCCCAGACGAAAATTTAACGGTTGCGCTTGCTACCACCCTGAATGCTAATAAAACAACTTCACAGTTAATAGAAGAGATTGGTAAAGTTAGACCAACACCCACACGAAAAATAGAGGACTTTGAATATATCGGTCCAGCTAATCTGCTCACCAAAGAAGAAGCAATTGAGTTAATCGAAGCATTTTTCCTCACGATGCATCCGTTCTTTCCTAACATCCCATTCCAATTACACGATCCAAAAGAATTGGCACAATACCCCATTTTGTTCTGTGCGATTTTAACTGTTTCCGCTCGCTATCATCCTTTCGATACTCTGGGGTTAGATAATGGAGAAAATGGTGCAAGGCATGTTGAAGTTCACGATAAATTATGGGTGTACTGCCAAAAACTGATATCTCAAACAATTTGGGCAGAAGCTAGCACAAGATCGATTGGTACTGTGCTTGCATTTATAATTTTCACGGAATGGAACCCAAGAAGTATTCACTGCAAATGGTCTGACTACGCAAATGATCCAGAACTAAACAATGTTAATGTCAGAGGGAGTAAAAATATTAATACGAAAAGGGATGAAGAAGGATTGACAGGTGTTGGTGCCATTCGTAGAAGTGACCGTATGTCATGGATGCTAACGGGGTCCGCAGTAAGGCTCGCACAGGATATGGGGTTTATTGAAAATAGTTCAAAAATATTTATAGTTACTCATATCTCTGAAACCACAAGCGCAATGAATATGAACCAAAGGTCTTTACTAGCAGAATCATTTAGTGTCTTGAACCTAAACTTAGAAAGGTTTGACAATGATGGAAATGAAAATAATGAGAACTATCTTGGGAATGAAAAGTTCTATCTAGATGAAATTCTACCTAATGATGAAAGTAAAGAGAGGTGGAAAAAGGTTTTAGAAAATTTAGAGGCTGACAACGACAACGAGAAATGCGTTCTGACAGATTGGGAACGAGAGTTTTTGAACGATGAATACGTTCTATATTACTCCAATAAGAAGGACGATACGAATTTGGCACAAAATAATATGCCACCATTTCCGCTAAGATTCTCGTTTGCTCAAAGAGCAAAGATAGAGATAATTCGGATCCTTTCCATTGCATATGAGACCATCTATTGCGAAAAGAATAAGAGAAAACTGGCAACTACTGACCAAAGGCACAACCTATCTGTACTAAGTGTTTTTTCTCCCTTGATAGAAGGCTGGCTTAGCAACTACAGAGAGGTTCTTGTACCTCTTTCTGATGTTCCATTTTCTTTAGCGAATAGAAAGAATAAAAGACAAGTTCTTAACAACATCGATAGGATAAATGGCGAAAGTATTATTACAGATTTTAATTATTGTCAGCTTTACATTTTCTCACTTGCATTACAAGTGGATGGGAAGATAAGCAGACTAAACATGAGCGAAATTGTTAAGAGCGCCAGGTATGTAGAATTAGCATACAAATCTGCTAAAGAAATTTTAAGCTCTGCAAAAAGGGTCTCAAGACAATGCATGCTGAAGTACATGCCCGTTAGATGGGTTATACGAATAATTAGATCAATTGCCTTTATAGTGAAGTGTTACCTAACACTCACTGGCAGTGAAATAGCAACAAATCCCGATGCCAGAAACATTCTGAAACTAAGTGCAATATCTGTCGATGAAACATTCGATCTCATTCGCGACACCGCAGTAACTTTGAAGGAGGCCACACCCGATGAGCTACACCTTTGCCAAAGGTATGCAGCCATATTAATGTACTTGTGTACAGAAATGAAACTTCGAAAGAAATCCCATTTAGAACGACCACCCACATCAAGAACTGGTATAGCCCCCTTGAAAAGCAATGGCGATTCGCCGTTAGAAGGAGCAAACCTGGCTAAAGGGCCAGCGTTTGGAAAAGCTGCTGGCACGAGTAAGGCAGAGAGTATTTTCGATCCTTTAGCGAAGACTTCTACAGAGGCAACATGTGATGATCCAAATAACTCAACGGAGTTACCATTTAAAAGTGGCCTAAATTCCTTTGTGGATCAAACTAGCGATATTACTGCAATGTTACTGAATAATGAGCTTTTCCAAGGCCCATCGTTATCTGAAGAAGTCACAGATTGGTTTAGTGCTAGTGAAGACATTGGGCTGGAGTTCGTAGAACCGTGGACAGAGCTAATCGAACAACGATACATGCAATGTGGTGATGGTGATAACAACAATTTCGAGAATTTATATAACTTATTCGCGAATAGTAATGACACTGATACTGACACTGATAGACCAGCCCCTCACACATAAAATTAGAGAAAAGGAATGTTTAATTAGATAAATGATTGATTACTACAACCATGAAAATATGCATGTAAATCTAGTGACTACAGATACACAGAGACATATATATATATATATTAAAGTGTTTTACAGTTTTAAATTAGTTTTATAATGGTACATTTTATGTTAGCTATTGCACTCAATCAGACTACCTATTTAAGACCTTTTTCTATTACTGTACAAATAACCCCGCTCAATAAGAAATATGAAGCAAAAATAAATTGGAAATGTTGAACATACATTAAACATTCTACACATGCTAAATGATAAATGTGAGGGTGTGGTGTGGAGATACCAATAAAGTCATCTTACAAACAATGCTAAAGTTTTGAAATAGGAAAAAGAAAAAAAGTTCATAAAGTTCATTGCGAATTGAAGTTTTACTTGTTGCCATGAGCTTTCGGTGTTTTATAATAACAAGGGGCGTAAATTACTTGGGTAATAAACTTTCCCTCATATCTTGTGGTACAAGCCACACTGATGATTTCATCCCTAATGCTGCTTGTCAATAAATGGTTTAAATTCACGTGAGGGATAATATGGTTTATCGCGCCTTCATCCTTATCACCTGACTCTGAATTTGGATTGCCCTGATTTAAAATTTTGTTTAAATATGATGAGTTTAAGTATATTGGCAAGTCAGGGATGGGGTATCGACTTAAAAATACAGTTTCTGCTGTTTCTGCGTCAATATTACCGCCTTGTTGTAAAGTGGCAAACAAATCATCTTGATTGCAGTCAATAACCTTATGCGTAAAACTTGGAAGGTCCTCAGATGGCTTACCTTCTTGTAGAGGCTTTGCGGAACCATTACCTATAGTAAATAAACTTGGTATTTCATTTGAATATTCCAAAATTTCAGGCTTTATCTGCGCCATCAAATCCAAACTGCTTGCCTTCAAACGAACAAACGAATCCCGCAGATTTGCCGAGTTCGACCTACTTAGACCTCTGTAATCTGAGAACGGCGTGCTTGGCCTTTCAACACCCTTTGCCGAATAATATGAAGATTTACGAGAAGAAGATGATAATCGCTTAGGCTCCGGCCTTATGGGAGCTTCAACATCTATTGTCGAACTCGCCTGAGATTCCGTGTCTGCTTCATCTCTAAATGGTTCGATTGTGTGGTAACCAGGCAAAACCTCAAACCAGTTGACAAATTTACCTTCTGAATTTGTAGCTGTAGGTAGAAAGTTCGAATGAGTCAATATGCCATTAATGGAAAATTGTAGTCTATAAATGCCGGGAGGTAAAAAAAGCTCTGGAATAAACCATTCTTTACGCACAACATCATAAATCATGCGGATCCTTGGATTTAATTGCTTTTCCGAGTCTAAACTTGCATCCTCATCCAAATTGACCTCACGCTGTTCCTTAAGAGCAGATGCAATATCGTGACTTATTATAGAGACTTCTGTTGTTGCAGGCATGTTACTATCATTTTTCCATTTTAAAATCACCAAGGTGCTTTCAGAGGAATTTGTTGATGATATTGAAGACATGCTTGACATTGAATTAAAATTATGAGGAATTTCCCTATGCTGTGGTACGGAATATTGGCTGTCATCGTCGTTAATAATTGGATGAAGTGGATGCAAAGGTTGCAGATTCAAGCTATTCGTTAGGACACTTTTTCTTGGTTGTAAAGAATGCAAAGAAGCAAACGATGATCTTCTTGAATTTGAAGCAGATCTTAATTTTTTATTCTGCAATTTTTTCAATGACTTGTTTTGATGTTTATTCAAATCTCTTTCCATCAAAGTTTTGTCACCATACAATTTCATCATCATTTTTGCGGTGGCAGATATGGGCGCAGCAGATTCATCATTAGAATCGCTTGAATTTTCCTTGTTACCAATATTATTCTCACTATTACTACTATTGTTGCTATTTTTATTATTATTTTGGGTCGTACTGTCGATAGTATACGTTGAGTTAGAGGAGTTTACTCTCGAGAGGCGTTGCATGTCTTTTTTCAGAGCGTTTTGTAATAGAGATTGATTTAAGACCATATCCTCACTTTGCAGTACACCCGCCTCAGCATCTATGTTATCACTTTTTGATTCTTTGTCAAGTTGTGAGTCGTCAGACAATATCGGGTCAGGATCAAGGTACTGATACTGGTATGCATGGACAGACGGTTTTTTTGAATACGTTTGCTTAATAGGAATATCGATAGAACCGGCTTTGCTTAGAGGTGGTAGCGATGTAGAGTGTACGGATGATGATCTTGTTGGAGAGGGGGAATCAGTAGCCGAATTTTCCAAAAGAGTTTTCTTCAATGCAATGATACTCGAGCGATGCCTCTCATGATGAGGATGGCCTTTTCGCCCGTCCCCCATTGTTTCATCAACTATGGTATTGTTCACGGTCGACAAATCGTCCGGATAGTTCTTAGTTTGCTTTACAGTGGCCATTGATGGACCAGGACTTAAAAAGGATGGTGATTTAACTTGTTCTTCCGGAGCATTTACGTCATGACGATCATTTAAAGACAAATTGGCTAACGTAGTCTCGTTATCATCTGCTGCATTGGTCACTGAGTAATCCTTTTTGAATAAAAGGGAAGGCTCACTAGCGACACAAACAGCCTTATCGGTACTATCATCACAATCTGATGTTGAGGGATGAGACGCAAGTAATTGCATTCTAGGAGGGATAGCGGCATTATCGTTGTTAGCATGACTGGCATGCCTCTTATGAATACTTTTTCTATTATTAAACAGCTGAGAAGTTATGCTACCTTGGCGATCTTTATTGAAGGCTTCATGCAGATGGTAACCATGGTCCTTCTTGGCCGAATGCGATGGATCCTGAGTGGAAGGGTTGTTCCCCATGATGGCAGCAAGTTTTTGAGACGATAGTTCAGTTTTCCACTAAGTCGGTCTACAAGATAAGAATGGAAAGAAGAAACACTCGGAAACGCACTTTGTTTTGCGCAGTTATTGCTTTAGTCCGATATACTATTGTATACTAAACTATTTCTATTAATTCTTTATAACAATGGGGAAAAAATTACGGAAGACGAAAGGGTCTTCATTTCGTAGTATGTGATGAGCATAGCAACTCTTTACAGAAGAAGCCTACATATAAATGTAAATGTGTCGCATCCATTATAAAAGTTGTCTGGCCAGTACAGTTTGTAGGTCGTGCACCTGTCCCACGGTCCTACAGTCATCGGTACATTTCGCGTTGACCATTACTGCACAACATAAATTGTCGATGTCCAAGAAGAATAATTAGGATGTGGAGCAAGAAACGTTTTCTTTCAACACGGCATTTTTGATGTAATCCATGGTTCCATAAGGAGCTTCAAGAATCGCTCTACGAGAGGCGAATAGTGGTAGTTTAGAATCCGGAGGTTCCTGGTCTATCAGATATCTTGTTGTTAGCTCCAATTTAATCTTTTTGTCTGCCAACGGTATGACTTCCATGCACTTGCCTTTGCAATTTCACTCGAAACCAATGGGTGTTTGATTAGCTGACAAGGGATCGTTGGCGGCGTGAGTAAGAAGGTACTCTTGGTCTATTTTGTTGGGGGAATCCTAACGACTGCACGCCTTGGAGTTAAAGCTTCCAAAAAACCTCAGCAGTACGAGGTTGTGAGTCGCACCCCGACTCTCCTATACGCATCTGTTCGTTGCTTAATGCAAAACCGAGACCAAAAATAAACTTATCACTACCATTACTGCCTCTTTCACCATCATTGACGGTACGCTTGACTTCGAAGGGGAGATTCCCACGTATTTTTGAGTCGAGGATGCTATCATTCAAAATGGAATCTATGCACGGGCAGCTGTTCTGATCCCTTGTATACCCACTTCTGCTCCCGCTTGAACTGCATGATGGCAGTTCCTTAGTGCTTTTATCGGCCATCACGGGCGTTTCATACTCCTTAGTCTTTCTGTTTTACAGCTTCTTGTCTTTTTGTTCCCCCACTTGTTTTTTTAAGTCATCCAGAAAGGCCATTATCCTCACATCATCGGTATTCTGAGCTCTACACCTCGTCATTTCCGATGATAAGAGCTTTGTAAAAAGTCAGTTGTGACCTTGTTTTGGGCATCCCTCAATTCCAACAACAATTCAGTCCTCTCTTACAACTGCTTCCATTTTGGCTTCTGCCTCAAAACGCCCGTAGGACTGCCGTGTTCAGTGCAGTCCTCTTATTCTTGGCCTTAGCGTCGACCTTTCTGCCTGGCCTGGCCACCTTCTTTATTGGAGTCCCGTTCTTGTTCAATAAACCTTGTGCACCCATCGCTGCCCGCCAGAACCAGTGCTCTCCACATCGTAACCAACACGAAGAGTTAGAATCAGATCTGCTCAACTGAACCCTCCTTTCCTTAAGGGCCCATCGTTATGTGCCACCCCATTCACATGAAAGAATAGTAGTAATACGCTATTAATTGACTATAAAGACAATATTTATGCTGTTTTGAAGACCAAAAACGCCAGTGGCCCGATGTAAAAATATACGAAATGGCCCTTCTCGTGGGTCACGTAGCTGCCGAAGTTTTTACCAACGATCACATGCCATGTGTTACCGTACTTGACGTCCAATTGCTTCTTGACCGTTCCGGCAATGTCTCTTTCTAGCTGAAAGTTGTCCAGGGCATCTTTACTGATGGCCAGTATATCCTCTTTCAATTCATCCGTCTAGTCCTGCTTGTTAGTAAATATATATACACACACACACAAGTGCACCTTAGCACGTCTACATACTATGTCGGATGCCTTTACAATAGCTGCAATCCATGGAAGAAAGCCTTCCTTTCCCCCGAGTTAGTAAAAATGGACCAAGTAAAAAGCCATCGGATATAACTGAAACTTAATTGACATACGCGTACTCTTGTTCTCCCCGCTCATGTTAGCTTGATTTCCTACTTTCTTTATCTCTTTTGTAGCTGCTCTTCTTTCCCTTGTTAAACTTTTGAAAGCCTTTCTTTTCTACAGTTTCGCAGTTTGTAAACCCCATTTAAAGGGAAAAGAGAACCAGGCCAAGATAACGGGACAAGGGTACTTAAATAGACACGTAACTATAGGCGTATCGTATAACGAGGACTACGACGACTGCACATCCACATTAATGGATCGCAACATATTTGACGGGCTGCAGGAGCAACACAGCAGCGCCTCAGAGATGGACCTCTCAGAGGAAGACAACAACCCGTTCGTGGGAACCCATCACCTGTATGCCTCTGGTATCGGGACTGGTATCGGTGGAGCCCGTCCCACAAACACAAACACAAACTCTCCGCCCTCTTCGTCGTCTTTTCCGACGAGTCCAGTGCATTCTTCATCTGCTGGCTCTTCCAGAGCATCCACCGCCTCTTCTACATCTTCGCATGCCGTTGTGGAGGCTGACGCTGACGCTGAGACTGAGCCGTTTGTTTCCTTGTCAATGTCTACTACTACCACCACCCCCAAGAATATTCCTCATAATGTGAATGGACCAGAACATATCCAGATTATCGATGCTGGCGATTTCAAAGACCCCTGGGGGAAACACGCTATTGGCTATGTAATTTTATATGAAAACAACAAGATTATTAGAAGATACTCGGAGTTTCATTCGTTGAGGCAATCCCTGGCTAGACTGCTGCCTACGATAATTATTCCACCTATCCCATCCAAGCACTCTCTCCTCAAATATATATGGAATCCCATAAATGCCACGAATGACTCCAAGGTCATCACCACCAGAAAGAAAATGCTTAATTCATTTCTGTGCAACTGTTTGAACATCGAAGAGATAAATGATGACATCGTTTTTCAAAAATTTCTGAACCCTGAGTTCAATTGGAAAGACGTTTTAAGCTCATCGCCGATAATAATCCTACCATTGAATAATCTTTTAGCTCCACCTCTAAGCCCAACAAAACCAAGTCCTTTGCATTCTATACTACCCATTCCGTCCAACTCTTCTCTGAAAAATTATAACTTGATATGGCAACAACATATCACAATGAAAAGTCACAACGAAGTCTCTAATCTACCAATAGAGGTTATTCAAAATGAGCCACAATTTACACATATTGAAAATCTATTTCAAAACTACAAAAGAATAATAGCTCACCTGCTGAAAAATATAAGATCAAATAAGTCTCATTTCCACTCGTTATCCACGTATTTTGCCGAATTGGGTGCTTATTATAATGCCTTTAGTTTGGAAAACGATACCGCCATGCCTAATGGTGACGACAAACATAGAAGAAATTTAAACAATCCAATGTTAGAAATCATCGGTCACATCGAAAAGATAGGCCATTCATTCGATATTATATACATATCTTCAGAAATTCTAATTGAAAAATACAATTCTATGCTGGAGGACCCCATTAACGAATTGTCACAATTTCTAAATGAATCATTCAAAGTTCTAAATTTTAAAAAATTGAAGTTTTTGCAATATAAAATCTTGGAGAAATTAATTATCGAAAAGGAGACCAAATTAACCAACCTTACCGAAATCGAAAACCAACTGCAAAAAATTAATGATAACCTGGCAAACTCCGCTATGTTGGCAGACGATAATAATATGACGGATACGAGGGGCAATGAGCCAAACGCTGTTAAAAAGGACACAAGGTCGCTATCCAAGTCAAGTACAAACTCCAGTTCCAGCGGTCACCAAAATGAAATTCGTATAGGAACAAGCAAACTAAACTACAAAACATCTACACCTACAATGAATTTGAACAAACTTGAAATCAAACAACTAACAGAACAAGAGAGATCTAAACAGATTAAACAACTGACACAGGATTTAACTAAGTTGAAGGATTGTCTGTCCATATGCGTATCGGATATGCTAGAAATAAACACTTCATCGTACAAGAGTTTGATGTATGCATATAATCACATCCACTTGACCATCGCCAAGATCTTAAAATTTTTCACAACCAATTTCAAAGCATGGATCAGAGAATGTCTAGAGAATTGGAAACTAGCCAAGTCGCAAATCGACCAATCATTATAATGAGCATTAGCGCCCGGCGTTGCACCATAAATAACACATTTATACATATACACGTATTTGTGAATATAAGTTGTAAATACTGGGTATACTACTCTTATTATCCTCATTTTTATTACCCGCTCCCCTTTTTTCTCCGGTGGCAAAATTGAAACGAATAAAAACTACTATTTCAAAAATAACTACCGACTATAGATTCAAAACAGTGGTCCAGGAAACCGAACTATATTACTATTGGCAGGATGTTTGATAACCATGAACTTGACACTGTATTGAGTACACTTCGCATGGAAGCAGACCCTTCTTTCCACCCTTTGTTCGAAGAGTTTGAAAAATTTTATGAACAAAAATTATGGTTTCAGTTGTCTGAATCCTTAAACAAATTTTTTGACGACGCCAAATCTACACCATTGAGACTTAGACTGTACGATAATTTTGTCTCTAGATTTTATGATAAGATAAACCAATTATCAGTAGTAAAGTTCCTGCTTGCATCTTTAAAAGATTCTAAAAATTTTGATGAGTCTTTAAAGTATTTGAGTGATTTGAAGACTCAATTCCAAGAGCTTGACACTAAAAAGCAAAGAAATGATGGATCAAAAGATCACAAAGATGGAATATTGTTAATAGACATAGAAATTGCAAGAACTTACCTGTTAAAGAATAACTTAGTTAAAGCAAGAGATTTATTAGATGATTTAGAAAAAACATTGGATAAAAAGGATTCTTTACCACTAAGAATAACCAACAGCTTTTATTCTACAAATTCTCAATATTTCAAGTTCAAAAATGATTTCAATTCCTTTTATTATACAAGTCTATTATACCTTTCCACATTAGAACCATCTACAAGCATCACTTTAGCGGAACGCCAACAATTAGCCTATGATTTAAGTATTTCAGCATTGTTGGGTGACAAGATTTACAATTTCGGTGAACTGTTACATCATCAAGTAATGGACACCATAGTCGATGATTCCAATTATGACTGGCTATTCCAATTATTGAATGCGTTGACTGTTGGTGATTTTGACAAATTTGATTCATTGATAAAAGTTCAAATTTCCAAGATTCCAGTATTAGCAGAACATGAATCCTTTTTACGACAAAAGATTTGCTTAATGACACTAATTGAAACAGTTTTTGTCAAGAATATTAGAATGTTGTCTTTTGATGATATCTCCGAGGCAACCCATTTACCAAAGGATAATGTTGAACATTTAGTCATGAGAGCCATAAGTTTACGCCTATTAAGGGGCTGTATTGATCAGGTAAACGAGTTAGTAACCATCTCGTGGGTCCAACCAAGAATTATAAGTGGTGATCAAATCACAAAGATGAAAGGAAGACTGGTAGAATGGAATGATCAAGTCGAGAAACTAGGTGAAAAAATGGAAGCTCGCGGCCAATCGATTTGGGTTTGAGTCACTGGTAATTATATATATATATATACACCCGCAAATAAACAAATCATCAACAAATATTATCAAAGATGTACTTTGCAACTTTATCATTTTTATAGACATCATTGTGCAAACCCAAGTCATCCAAATACAACTCAAACTTTGCTTGATGGTTCTGAAGACAAGATATTAAAGAGTTAGTTTGCCTTAATGATAATAACTCATCGCGGTATGAATGTACCATATGCATATCAATATCAAAGTGAGAAAGTGCTTCTCTCACATACTTCATAACTCTCAAAGGCTCTTCCTCATACAAATGTATGCCTTCAGGAAAGGCTAACTTCGTGAAACTGTTATACTGAGGGTACTCTTCCAACAGTTCCTTTATTGAGTATATGCCATCCAACAAAAATACTCTTTTAACCACCTGCAAAAGTTTCAGCATTTGTAATTGAACTTCGTTCATCTCTTCCCGAGCATCTTTGAGAACAGACAAAATCTGCCATATAAATGTTGCTCCGACAGAGTGTCCCACCAAATTAAGGTTTGTCAATCCTTTCTCTTCAACCAATCTTGTAATATTTGTCACTACATCATATAGATTCCTGGGATTTGTGATCTCTGGTGATAATCTATATTCTATGGAATATTGACATATACTCGACTTAACATCGATTGACTCGATAACGTTAGCTAATTGGTTGAAATCATTAGGTGTATTATCGGGATCGTTCCATGCTCCTCCATGGATGTAAATAACAGTTTCTCTCGTGATCTCTGAAACCTCCTGGAATGTTATCGTCTTGTCATATAATGTTACGTCTGGCGAAATAGCCCTTACTGTGTTTGACATTTTCAAAAGATGCCTCTATTTGTTTATGTCCTTTGACAATCTTCAAACATCCTCGTGATAGCAATTCTACTGCATTTTGGGTCTTATGAAAATAAGTACGGTCGGCAGTATTTTGTAAAATATTAGGCAACATTCTTTCAAGTATAGATTGATTAGTTTACATATGTTATTTCTTTGTATCTACATTTTATATATGAGAAAAGTAACGTTGGAAAACAAAAGCAGAGCAGATCTTTTGTATATCTATTCCTTAACCACCTTTGGTTTAGACCATTCAACACGTAGAATTAAGTTCATGTAACCTCTACCATCCAAGAAACGTAAAGCTTGTTCAGCAACTTCTTCACTGGAGAAAGTAACGAAGGCCAAACCTCTTGATTTCCCTGTTTCTTTGTTTCTAACAACAGAAACTCTTGGAATAGGAGCGAATGGAAACAATATTTCTTCTCTCAAACTATTTTCATCAGCATTTTCATTAACTTGCATAATCTTCAAAGTACACATATCATCACGTTCTCTAGAATCTCTGTAAGCATCGGAGGAAGGATCTCTAGCACCAGCACGACGAGAAGGTGGAACATATTGGCCTGGGATGGCGCCAGCTCCGCCAGCTTGGCCACCCTTATCTTCACTGACAGCTTCAGCTCCGCCTTCACTAACTGCTGGGTCTTCTAATGCGGAAAGTTCACTCAAAATGGTCTTGAATGGACAATTCATTGTCATATGGTCGTTACCACATAATCTACATTGTAAACCGGTCTTTGTGAGACTTCCCTTTTCTTTCTGTATTCTTTCTTCTTCAGCTTGCTTCCAGTTCCTTGTCAATCTTAGATCGACTTCTTCACCCAATCTTGCAGTAACAGCACTTGGACCTGCTGGTGACCCCTTTTCGGAACCATATTTATTCCAGTTTTTTCTTTCTGCAACAGATTTGTGAACTTTTTCCAGTACTTTAACATCCTTTACTTTCTGAGTAATCTTGTATTTAACACCATCTTCGATCTTGTATGAAATGATGGATCTGGATCCATCTGGGTTTTCTATAATCTCCTCTGGCGCAACTTCACTCATTATGCCTGGTAGCTTCTGCTCTTTTATTGTTGGATTATAACAAATAACTAAGGCTTCTTTTCCCTCTCTTTGCCATCGTGATAATTTTTCACTCTTCGCATTCACTGAATGAAAAAAAAAATTTTAGTTTCGTTGCAAGCGATGTGTATAAACCAACTAAAAATTGAAAGAGGAATATATATTTACAGAATTATTCTATCTACTTACAATTCCTTGACTTCCCACTTTGGCAAGACGGTCTTGCCCTCAATTCCGGGCCCGATTACAGTGCTTACTCCTTCTTTGTTTAACAAGTATTTTTCGGTGACTCTATGAACATCTAGGAGAGAAACGTCCAAAAGTTGCTCTCTTCTTGCTTGTTTCATGTCATCCGTAACACCCGACATAAAATAAGTCACACCTTCTCCTTTGGGACTTGTAGGCGCGTCAACTTGCTGGAATATTGTCAATTTAGCCTCATCAAGGTCTGTCGTACCCCATTTGGCATCATCAAGTACATATTGTCCACTATTTTTGAAAGTCTCCAGGCTATTCAAAGGCTGAGGATCTCTGTAGGAATAGAAGCTAAAAATACCTGCCAATGCGCTATAAGAGGCACCCCCACCGTAAGCACCACCCTTCTCTCTCACTTCTCGGTGCAAATGTTTGAATGTCAGCATGTTTGACATGACTTGCAATGCTGCACCATCTTTGTGTGTGTATGGAACACCCGATAGAGCTTGGGAAGTATAATGTACCTGAAATGGAAACTTGATCAAAGTGGGTTTACCTTCGGACTTGATAAGAGGATACGCAGATGTCTTTGGTCCACTGAGCAAGCATTTGTCATCTGGAAGTGTCTTCATAAATTTTGAGATTTGACTTTCAACTATTTGCGCTTGAACATCAGAGTCTGAGGTGACAAAAAACTTCATATCTTTGGCGTTTACGATGTACTTCTGTAACTCAATAAGCTTATCAACAACTTCCCTTTGGAAATCTTCTTCATTTTCTAGTAGATTGTGCAATTTATTGATAAACTGCAATTGTTCGATACCATTCAATGTCTCACTAATGGCGCTACTCGATCTATAATGGGCCGCAGAATAACCTCTCGCAAACGCATGCCCAGAATCCGCTACTGAAGACGTGTTTGAAGACGCCAACAAACGAATGAGAACCTTGAGTTTATCACTGTTTTTACGGAAGTCTGTTTCTAATAGAATTTTGGACCAGAATTTAAAAATATGATCACTCTTGGAATTTAAAGACCATCCATCAAAGCCAAAGTTCAAATGAGGTTCACTGGTGCTGGGGTCTGATGTAACTTCTACATGTGTCGAGATACCACCCGTATGCAGTTTTATTTGATCTTCTATTTCACTAAATAGTTCCTTAGTTGTGCCCAAATTAGTTAGAGATTCAGCAAACAGAGGTAGGTACGGAAACAGTTCATACGGAATGATATCATTCAATATACGCTTGCCTCTGATATAAGTGATACCATTGGTATCTGTAATTCTGCGCAATGAAATATTTTTCTTTTCAATGGGGTATTTATCTCCAGTTCTAGGAATATCTTTTATTTGTAAGGTCGGTAAACATGATAAGTCCTCTTTTTCATTTTGCTTCTCTTGTAATAGTATACCGCGTTTGAAAATGTTCTTTTTGTCTTGATCATCTAGTGTATCGGTTTTTTTTTTTAGCCGTGCTTGTTCTTCATCTTCCAAAGATTTGGAAAAGTCTTCAGAACCTTGAATAGAAAACGTAAAGCATGGCTTATTAGTAACATATTTGCGTATTAAATCCTGGAATAAAGTATCACCCTTAGTTTTCAAGTCATTTCTGAATCTTTGCAAAATTTCATCAAATAATAAGTTCTCGAATGGATCGATTCCGTTAGTCCAGCCAGGTAGCACGGAATATAGTAACTGAAGACCAAAATCAGCCTTTTGATCCTTCTTAGAAAGCTCTAATTGCTGAATTATGGCATCGATGCGTTTACGGTCAAATGGGCAATCTGCTTCTAAAAGTTCTTGGAAAATTCGATCTACGGTATTTTTAAAGAGTTGAGTGTCGTTCACCCCCTGGACACCTACAGTTAAAAAATTCACTGCTGTAGTTGGTTCAACTCCTGAATTTACTGAGAATTCCAAACCGATTCCTGATTCTATTAGTTTTTGGTACATCACAGAAGAGTGACCGTCCATTAATAGATTCCCCAATACTTTTAACAAGAAAGTCTCATACGTATCTTGTGGAGCACCACAAATCCATGTCATCGAGGACTTTATTTGTTTCTCCGGTGGTAGCATAGTATCTACTTGGCCCGGTAATTTGATATTTATGTCTTTGTTTAGTTCGATAGGTAAAAGCAACTTATTCTTGCGTGCCCTCTTTCCATACCCGGAAAATTGCTGGTTTAAATACTTCAGTGTGTCCACCAATGGTAAATTACCGTATGTAAAGGTCTTTGCGTTGGAGGGATGGTAGTTTCTATGATGGAAGTCTAAGAGATCATTGTATTTCAAGTTTGTTATTTTCATAGGATCCCCACCAGAATTGTTCAAAGAGGGATAAATGGCCTGTTGGAACTTACTCCAAAAATAGTAATTCGCATTGGATATTTGACCTTTCATTTCATTATAAACCACGCCTTTGAAAACAATCTCACTTTCCGGGTCCGTGATGCTGTTATGCTCTAATCTCCAACCCTCTTGATCAAAATCTTCTTGCTTCAGCAGCGGATTCAATGTAGAATCTAAATAAACCCCTCTTAAATTAATAAAATCTTGAGGATTGGTAGTAGAAAAGGGGAAAAATGTATAATCGGGACCTGTCATAGCATTCATGAAATTCGCCAAAGACTTATTCAGCATTTTGAAGAAAGGGTCCCTCACAGGATACTTCACAGATCCACACAACGTCGTATGCTCCAAGATATGGGGCACACCAGTAGCATCTGGTGGGTTAGTCTTGAAGGCGATGCTAAAGACATTATTCTTATCATCTCTGTCGATGTGAAGATGTTCGGCACCTGTTTGCGAGTGCACCAGATCTACTGCAGTCAGTCTTAGCTCTGGGACGGGCAATATCCTTCTTACTTCATAGCCATGTAGTATACCACCCACTGGGTACTTTCTAACCGCCTGCGCTTGTGCGTATGAAGACGCAAACCGCTGGAAACGCAACATATATACCGCAGTGTCAGTCAACAAATATTTTGCAAGTGAAAATTAACTGCCACTACCGTTTTACTGAGCACAATTGTTTGTTCCCGATCAACAATACTTTTTAATATCTTAATTACTTGCTATAATGATACCTTTTTAATCAACACCCCGCCTCTAATACTGTCACTTGAGACGAATACAATTTTTTCGCTTTCTTTTTTTTTCGCCACCCAAGGGGGTTTATAAAGCACTCGGTAAGAAGATTTTCTTTCCTTTCTTCTTGCCACACATTACTCTATTCTGAAGAATACGTCAGGTACGCAAGAAAGCATAAGGATAATGTCTGACGCTCAAGAAACCCACGTAGAACAACTACCAGAATCCGTTGTCGGCGCTCCAGTCGAACAGCAACCCCAAGAACCACCACAAGCTCCACAGGAATTAGCTTCGCAAGAACCACAGGCTCCACAGGCTCCACAAGCTCCACAAGCTCCACAGGCTCCACAGGTACCACAAGCTCCACAGGCACCACAAGAATTAGCTCCCCAAGCTCCCCAAGCTCCCCAAGCTCCCCAAGCTCCACAGGCTCCACAGGAACAACAAGACGTCCCCCCTCCATCCAACGCTCCCGTCTATGAAAGTGAAGAACCACAAGGTGTCCAGGATTACCAACAGGCTCACCAACACCATCAACCACCTGAACCTCAACCATACTATCCTCCCCCTCCTCCAGGTGAGCACATGCACGGTCGCCCACCAATGCACCACCGTGAAGAAGGTGAACTATCCAATACTAGACTGTTCGTTAGACCCTTCCCATTGGACGTTCAAGAATCTGAATTGAATGAAATCTTTGGTCCATTTGGTCCAATGAAGGAAGTAAAGATTCTAAATGGATTTGCATTTGTTGAATTTGAAGAATCTGATTCCGCAGCCAAAGCCATCGACGAAGTTAACGGAAAGAGTTTCGCCAACCAACCTTTGGAAGTAGTATATTCTAAACTACCTGCCAAGAGATACCGTATTACTATGAAAAACCTACCAGAAGGTTGTTCATGGCAAGATCTTAAGGATTTGGCCAGAGAAAATAGTTTAGAAACTACCTTCTCCAGTGTCAACACCAGAGATTTTGATGGTACCGGCGCTTTGGAATTCCCAAGCGAAGAAATTTTGGCCGAAGCTTTGGAAAGATTAAACAACATCGAATTCAGAGGCTCGGTCATTACTGTCGAAAGAGATGACAATCCTCCTCCAATCAGAAGATCTAACAGAGGTGGCTTTAGAGGTCGTGGCGGTTTCAGAGGTGGTTTCAGAGGTGGATTTAGAGGCGGCTTCTCTAGAGGCGGCTTTGGTGGCTCCAGAGGCGGTTACGACAGTCCAAGAGGTGGCTTTGGCGCCCCAAGAGGCGGCTACGGTGGCTATTCTAGAGGTGGCTATGGTGGCTACTCCAGAGGCGGTTACGGTGGTTCTAGAGGCGGTTACGACAGTCCAAGAGGTGGTTACGATAGTCCAAGAGGTGGCTATTCCAGAGGTGGCTACGGTGGTCCAAGAAATGATTACGGTCCTCCAAGGGGTAGCTACGGTGGTTCAAGAGGTGGTTATGATGGTCCAAGAGGCGATTATGGCCCCCCAAGAGATGCGTACAGAACCAGAGATGCTCCACGTGAAAGATCTCCAACCAGGTAAGCGATTTTATATAACTGGAAAAAAATTTTAAAAAAAAATGGAGAAATTAACAAGAAAACTGAATTTTTTGAAGTCTAAATATTGATTGGAAAGAAAAACAGGAAAAACAAACCATCTTTTTGGATGTTAAAATGCTCTTTCTTACAGAATTCACTCCCCATCCCTCCCAAATTCCCCCTCCCTTTTATTAAGTATAGTTTTTTGTTTATTAATAATTTTAGTGTTTAGAAGATCCAAGTATATGATTGAAAACAGATATGTGTATTGTAAGTCCCTGATCCCCTCCAGTAGATAGAACTCTCCCATGACACGCAGCATCCTTTTAGAACAGAATTATGTATCCAATCGATGAGACGTTACTACTTCTATAGTGGATTCTAATTAGACCCTTTTCTTCCCGTAATATCACTACCACCCTTTTTTCTTATGTGTCTTTTGTTTATGTTTTATTTGTCAGGGTATTTTCTTTATGAAATAGAATATGCCATAATGGCAAGAACAACTTTTAACCTGAGGGCCTAAATGATTTTTAAAACCGTGGGTAATAATAATATCAAACTTCCGAAGAGTGAACTTTTGGCTACCTTGCGAATACCTTCAAAAAGGAAAGAAAATCAGATAGTACACTCATCTAATCCTGAAGGCAGAGCCATCTTGTAATGTTACCGTATTTTTTATGCCGAACTAATCCTTTCTGTGCTTTTTTTTCATTTGTAAGTGAAAAGTCTCCCTTTCTATACGAGAGTCCTCATATGGAATGAGAGAATAGACAGTAAATGCCAAAAAAGCATAAGGAAAATACAAAGAAAACATATTTGAGAGAATGCTAAGTTCTACGACCTTTCTTTGTTTACGTGATCGTTGAAGAGAAAGAAAATTTCATCCTGTGCTCGTTTGACGTTGCTCTGATTATGTATGGGGAAAGCTAGAAACTAACTCGTAACAGTTAAAGCTGCGTATACTCATTACTAATATATATCTAAATAGTTCTTACACGTGAAATACGTGTGAAGTGATATAGAGCTCAATGTTATGGAGAATTGAAAGATGTCCTGCCTGACACATTATAGCTAAAACACGTAGTTTAATATACCAATTCGACTCGAATTAGTGTACCAGTCAAAGTGTTTGCGTGGGTGTCTAGATCGATAAGCGATAAATATCAACAACATCCGCTCTCCAATCAAAAAAAATATACGTTGGAATAATGTCCAATGCAAATTTAAGAAAATGGGTTGGTTTTTGTTTTATTGCCATTTATCTTTTTGTAGGGGTTCCATTGTGGTACAAGCTAACCACCGTGTATAGAGCATCATTGCCAATAAATTACATCGAATCGCTACAAAATGATAAATTTCAAGATATTCATCTCGTAATACCAGTGTATGTTAAGTCTGATACGTATAGATTCCCAGACATTCATGATGCTGTTCAAGTACAAGTTAACCACTTATTGAACTCGAAAGAGCAACGGGTGCCATGGTCGCTACAGATTCTTCCTTATAACGAGACTGTGCAGAAGTTAGAGGATAAAGACAACCAGTTCCATGTCGTTACCTTAATGTTAGATGAATTCATTGGTTACACATCAGCTTATGATACTAAGGAGACAGTGGTGTACTATGATGACGCGGCTGTTTTAAGTAATGATTTGCCATTTTTTGTTGCCCAAACTTTAGTGGAACACACTTTCCAGTTGGAGTGGACGCATTTAAACAAAACGAACGAAGACGTATCTACGAATAACCAAGTTGCCATTTCTTATGATCCAAATATCCATTTAAGTATAACTTTGCTATCAGGTGATGGAAGTCCCGTTGCGTGGGAAATTGAGCCTACTTTAACCGATTATTTCTCACCCTTTAGGAAGTTCTTGTCACCTTTGGTAAATTTCACAGTAGACTCCTCTATTGTCTACCATAATGATTTGAATTTACATTCTTTGAATGGGTCATCTGCTAACGTTACTTGGTTTGATCTATCCCATACAATTGACCTTTCTGAACTCTCTTCTATGACGTACTATCCAGAGGATTCTGCACTAAATTTAGCCATAGTCTTCCCTAGTGTTTCATCAACACCTAACGGCTTAGCGTTTGTTAACGGTACCCAAATCGCCAATAGTGTAATTGCGTTGGACTGGAATAGTTATTTAGTGCCACAATGGGGGGTCATAATAATAAACAAAAACCCGCTCCAACCAAACTCTGTCATCAGTGAAGATTATTTAGAACCTATGATGTACCGCTTTTCAACTGATATTTTCCAATTATTAGGATTAACCGAAGGTTCACAAGAACTATTATCACCTTATATCACTATAGATTCGTTTAAAAGACTGACGATCTTACAAAATCTAGACAAAGCCATTGAAACATTATGGTCCCTAGTGAAATTAACCCAACAATTTCAAGGCATGTCCATTCCTCGCGAAGTGTCCGATAATGTGGTAGAAGCTCTAGACTTGAGACTAGAAATTATAGATTTATTGAATGACCCAGAAAAGGGTGGCGATATAGTATGGAACAATGCCCTACGTTTGAGCAATGAGCTGGTCAAACTTTGCGAAAAGGCATTTTTTAATGGAGAAATGGTCCAACAGAATTTTTTCCCACAGGAACATATGATTGCCGTATATTTGCCATTATTAGGCCCAATATCAGCAGTATTGTTCTTTGGTTTCTACAATGTAATGAAGGAGAAGAATGACAAGAAGAATGGGACCGAGAGAGAAGTTGCTAAAGAAAAATCAGAGTTGGAAGAAGCTGAAAAATTGCACGCTATCGACGGTGAAGATGAAATTGTGGGTTGATCATTACACTGCGTTCGCGAATAATATGAGTCCGTGTAGTGTACGTACAGGCATATTTCTTTATATATGTATATGTATATACATATACAAAGAATATACGTATGTGTGTGTATATCTGTAAAAAAAAAAAATACCATATATATGATGAACATGTTAAGTTGAAAAAAGTGTTTTGTTTCAGCTATCACCATTCGGCTTTCATGAGGATATAATGGGTTTGCATGACTTTTAGTTCCTCTAATTCATCCAAGAATTGTAAAGATTTCAATCTTTTCCTCTCAATTTCGGGAATTTGTGTATTTAAAACTTCCCACATATCATTGATGATAACGTTCAGAGTTTCGGGCCATCTTGAAGCATATTTCTCCTTGGAATTATAAGTCATCAAAGTGGGCATTTCCAAATTTCTCGATTCCCTTAGATTAGACTGCATAATGGTGCCAAACCGATCATTGGGCTGAGAACCGCCAATGGGGTCGTACGATATCCATAGTCCGTGGGCATACTTCGCTGAGACCGCGTGTATGAGCAGTTGAGACTCCTTTTCATGCATGTAGCACAGTAAGCATTCGGATATTATGATAGTGGGAATGTCGCCGCTGGTACACGTATTCAACAGGCGAGTTGTTTCTAAGATGTCGTTTAAATCGCACGCAATGAGTTTATACCTTTCCTGATCTACCAAAACCGGTGATGAGTCGGCACTATCTTCTGACAAGTCAAGGTCATTACGCAAAGTTCCATTCTCACGCAGTATTTTATTTTTCAGCTGCACTGAGTCACTATAGTCAATGTCTACACACCTCACATGAGGAAACATCATCAACAAGGGCAACATTCGTAAATCTGAACCGCAACCCAGGTTGACAACTTGAACTTTTTCATTCGCATCCAGAAAATCCAATATGGCCACATCTATCCCCACAGTACGCAAGTAAGTTCCGTAGTTCATCACTGGGAAGGAAGATCGCATAGTCTGATCCACTTTCCCAAAGGCCCGCCTGCTAAATTTCTTGAGAGTGAGCAAATACTCGCGGTGCCACTGTGTGTACTTCTTAGCCAGATCCGCTGGCAATCTCTGTAGGGCACTCGAAGGAAGGTATCCAGCCGAGATAGCTGCTAGCTTGCACGACAGCGCATCATAGTCTGTTTGCTGAATGATTCTCTCCATTGCGGCTTGTCTATACCCATTGCAATCCAATCTCGTTCAACCACAAGGACCCTGATCGCCATCTTTCATTTTTCCCAGTCTTCCCAACTCTTGATTTTTCAGTCTTTAGGCCCATGCGCAGGGCGAAATTGCCCTAACTTCCCCTTGCTGTACGACTTGATGTACAGATAAGAGCATCTCAACAACAAGGATGTACCCAGCGGCTTTGTTACCAGTGCCATCGGTCGATAACACTGGGCGTATAGTCAGAACCATCCCGCTTTAGTGTACCAACTACAGAGCGTCTGCGAACACACCAAACCCTATGGGTGCCACTCTTGCCTGCTCATTCTTCTGAAAATCCTGAGCTGCCACTGCATTAGGGTGCTATCTTGCAACCTCTGCTTCGTAATGGCGCAACTCTTTCCTCTTGGACCTGCTGGTTCTTGGCCTCTAATGGCATCTCATCAAGGCCATCCCTACGCCGCCGCGACATGCTTTGGACGCCAGCCGTTGCGTTGCACTTCGCAAAGGAACTCTTCTCAGGGACTCACGATGTAAAGGAAGTCATTCCCATCCGACAAAAGAAAGATCACTTACCAGGGAAGCACACATACAAAGGCAGGCACACGGCAGCAATACGCATAGCATAGTCCGCGCATTTTGATAGCATACACTCTTACACAGTCGTTTGTTGCTCTTCTTCCCCTTTTGCTTCCGTTCAGTACTAATTGAGTTGCATCGCAGAGAGAGAGAAAGAAAGAGAAAGAGAGAAAATAAAAGAAAGTCAGTACATACCCAAGACGAAGATACCGAGTTCCGTTCTGTCGCTCTCGTGTTACTGCAGAATCGTATATTTTTTTAGCAAGTGTTATGGGTAATTCTGGTTCAAAACAGCATGCTAAACTCAGTGGCAAGAAAGATGGCCACGATAGTGATAAGAAGAAAGCACCGGACCTGCCACCATTAACAAAGTCCGACACGACACATTCATTGAAGTCGTCGAGGTCGCTCAGGTCGCTCCGGTCAAAGCGTTCAGAGACGTCGTTGACATCGAACGCTCAAGCTCAGACCCAAGCTCAATCCCGCAGACCTTCTACCGTCGGCAATGGCGTTCGTAGCCGTAGACAATCTAGCAATATTCCAGCCACCCCTCCCGATAACCAGCATTTAATCTCACGGCCCAGTTCGTCAAGAAGGCTCTCTTCGTCTTCAAGAAGATCGAGCACGGCGAACAACAATAATTCGGAGTTACCACCATCAATGATTCAAATGGAGCCTAAGTCCCCGATTCTAAAGAACCGCAGAAGTACCCAATCTACGAGCTCCTTTACGTATTATGAAAATGCGTTGACCGATGACGATAATGAAGACGACAGCGAAGACCCTACGATGGCTAAAGTGACTCGTATCAGCACCGGTTCATCCGCCGATAAAAACTATAAGCATACCCTTTCGAGACGCCACAACTCTTTGCAACCAGAAAAAGCGAAGTCTGGCTCTTCATCCTCTTCGTCCAGATTGCGCAGAAGATCTGACAATACGTTACCTTCAAACTATTCTTCAAACATGGAGCCCAATGGGAACGCTAGCAGTTATTCTTTGAACAGATCGAACTCGTATGCATCTTCCACCCATAGCAGGAAATCGTCATTCGGGTCGACGGGGAATACAGCTTACAGTACACCATTGAATTCACCAGCTCTGAAAAAGATGAGCTCTAGGAACAACGACAACAGTAACGAAGATGATGATGACGAGTACTCATCACCCATCCCCAATCTAAACATAGACAAGCCTTCGTCGTCGTCTTCATCGTCGTCTGCATCAAGAAGAGAATATCTAAGTGCTTATCCAACACTCGTACACAGAGACTCATCATCCTCACTTAGTCCGCGGGGCAAGGGACAACGGACGTCTTCTTCATCTGGATCTAGTCAGAGAATATATGTCTCACCACCATCTCCTACGGATGAACTTGTGGGTGAAAGTTTTATAGATGGTGACGATGAATCCAAGACAAATACCTTGCTTGAAATGAAAAGGAAAAAACCGATTCGTCCCATTGATATAGATGAAATCATTCAAAAACTACTGGATGCCGGTTATGCTGCAAAGAGAACCAAGAATGTTTGCTTGAAAAACTCTGAAATTATTCAAATTTGTCATAAAGCTCGTGAAATATTTCTTGCTCAACCTGCGCTTTTAGAACTGTCCCCCTCTGTGAAGATAGTGGGTGACGTTCACGGTCAATATGCCGATCTTCTGAGACTCTTCACCAAGTGTGGATTCCCGCCAATGGCAAACTACTTATTTCTGGGCGATTACGTGGACCGTGGTAAGCAGTCCCTGGAAACCATCTTGCTATTGTTATGCTATAAGATCAAGTATCCCGAAAATTTTTTCCTCTTGAGAGGTAATCACGAATGTGCCAATGTAACAAGAGTTTATGGATTTTATGATGAGTGTAAACGACGTTGTAATATCAAAATCTGGAAAACATTCATCGACACCTTCAACACACTGCCTCTAGCGGCCATAGTCACGGGGAAGATCTTTTGTGTTCACGGTGGATTATCACCCGTTTTAAACTCCATGGATGAAATTAGACACGTCAGTAGGCCCACTGACGTGCCTGACTTCGGATTAATTAACGACCTCCTGTGGTCTGACCCTACAGATTCGCCAAACGAATGGGAAGACAACGAGCGTGGTGTTAGTTTTTGTTATAATAAAGTGGCTATTAATAAATTTCTAAACAAATTTGGATTCGACTTAGTGTGTAGAGCTCATATGGTGGTAGAAGATGGTTATGAATTCTTTAATGATAGAAGCCTAGTCACAGTGTTTTCCGCCCCAAACTATTGTGGGGAGTTCGATAATTGGGGGGCCGTCATGACCGTTAGTGAAGGTCTCCTGTGCTCTTTTGAGTTGTTGGATCCATTGGATAGCACCGCGTTGAAACAAGTCATGAAGAAGGGCAGACAAGAGCGTAAATTAGCTAATCGTTAAGAAATTGAGACGAGTGTTGGGAGTCGACGAAGTCATGGAGAAGATTATTTGGTTAGTTTTTTTAGGCCATAGCATTGTTGTTGTCGTTCCTTCTACGTCCGACTAGGAAGAATCTAAATATATAAATAAATAAATATTAATATTATTCAATTTTACTTTTCTCTTTTCGTTGTGTCCCCGAGAGTATACACGTGTACACGTGTAAGGCCAGTCCAGTCCCTTTGTGTTTTGTCTTAGCTGGCTTTTCTCATTATTCGCTATTGTCTTTCTTAATACGCCAGTTTTCGCCCAGCAAGTTTCCGAAAAATTACTGCTACAAAAGAAAGGCATCAAGTTTCAATTCAATACAGGGGAAGTCGAAAAGAACACAGAACAAAATAGGACCACCAAGAAGGGATCGAGCCGATTTCTCGCACGCACTAGGAACAATATAAATAAACGACATGTATACAAAAGAGTACTACTGGTTTTCCCAGTATATGATAATAACAAGTACCTTGGTGCTCACCATAATATGGTCAATCCTACCATCGTCCTTCGGTGAGGCTACCCCACAGCAGTTCGTCAACACGATACTAGACATCTTTCCGCAGAGGAGATGGATCATCACTCTGGAAGGCATAATGCTTATGGGCATGCTGTGTATCTACACCGGTCTTCTGATGTACAATGAAGACTCGTTAACCCCACCACTGGATTCCTTGTCCACAGTGACGGATGCGGGCGGCCAGCTCGTAATACTGGAAGACACAGTCGAGTTTGTCAAGAAATGGGCATTTAAGGAAACAAGTGGGATTTACGATCTGCCCCTGATGGATGCCTGCCAACTCTTGTACCTGTACGATAACGAAGATGCCAACACATAGTGTTTTTTTCTCAGATAGATGCAATCAAGGTGGCGAAGGCGACATACCATCCTGGTAAATGCATACGCAGATGAGACACCAACCCGTTGAAGAAACAGCACCCTGGAGCAATTGATTTCTGGGCTCTAATAGTTGCTCCATCATCGTTTTTTACTACACTCTTCAGGTCACGTGCAGACGTGCTAGTCACGTGCGACTGTCTCTACGCTTGCCTAATCGTCATATACATCTTCACCAAGCCTGGATAAGGGCATACCAATGCCATGGCGTATGCACTTGACATGATTGTTATCACTGGAGCGCTGCACTGTCCCCATCGCTTTGTGCTTGTTATTGTGTTAGGTTGGTCCACCCCCCACACATCTTCCGGTGAAATGCGGGAGAGAGATGAAAGTTGGAATGAGTATTCTAGGAATGTATATAACGCAAGAGGTCAGAAAGGAAGTACAGATGTGCAAAAGGATTGGTGGAGCCAATCAAGGCTTAAGGAGGATGATTATTCGTGTGGGTGTGGATGTGGATTATATGGTGGGCGTGCTGATGCTGGCCGTGGTGGTAGTGTTTTGGGTAGGTGCCTCGTGCTTGACCAACGAATTACTGGAGACGAATGCGTATAATAAGCCCTTTTTTATCACATATCTGAATATCTCGTCATTTGCGCTTTATTTGGTGCCTGACCTGTGGAAAAGAATTCGGTTGAAAAGGAAGGCCTTGCAGGATCAGAGGGATCAAATACTACCTGTTTATACGCATGAATCCTTGCCTGAATTTTTACCCTTGGTGACTGCTGCTTCCTCATCTTTGTCTTCCCCTTCAACGGAGGACAAAGCGACCAAGGATACTATAAGGCTGAGTCTGCTATTCTGTGTCTTGTGGTTCGTAGCAAATTTGGCAGGTAATTCCGCTTTATCGTACACAACAGTGGCATCGTCGACCATTCTTTCGTCCACGTCTTCATTTTTCACTTTATTTCTTGCTGTGAGTTTGCAACTAGAAAGTTTCTCGAAAAAGAAATTATCAGGATTGTTTGTGTCTCTGTTTGGTATCATCCTGATTGTGGTGCAATCTTCTAAAGAAAGAGATTCTGTTAGTGCGTCTTCCTTTTTCATAGGCAACACACTAGCACTACTTGGATCGTTCGGTTATAGTGTTTATACGACACTTTTGAAATATGAGGTATCATCCAAGGGCCTTCAACTGGACATCAAGTTATTCTTGGGTTACGTCGGTATCTTCACGTTTCTGTTGTTTTGGCCAATCTTAATCATTTTGGATCTATCGCACTGGGAAACTTTTGAGTTGCCAAATAATTCTCACACTTTTTTTCTGGTCTTGTTAAATTGTATCATTATTTTCGTTAGTGATTATTTTTGGTGCAAAGCGGTTATTCTGACATCTCCTTTGGTAGTTACCATTGGTTTAACTTTCACTATTCCATTGGCTATGCTTGCTGATTACCTTTGGAGAAACGCATCCTTTACCTCTTGGTATATCGTTGGTGTTTTTTTCATATTTGTTTCATTTTTTTTGGTTCACGATCAAGAAGAGTCTACAACTGAAAATAACCATTCTACCATTGAAAAACAACAAAATTCACGTCATACAGCTTGATTTGTTTTTTTGTTTTTTTCTACTTTTATACTATTCCACCCACAACCATATAATGTAACCTATATTTTATATATTCAAAAGTTGAGTATTATTAATGCTCTTTTTCTAATACATTTTTAATTCCTCTTTTTTCAGGCTTAAAATAAAAATCAAGACTAAAAAAAGGTTTAAACAATGATCTGCAATAAACAAATTTGAACTTTGCGTAAGAAAGACAAGTCCAAATCTGAAAAAAAGACTCGTTATTGGCAATTTTGTTGGATAAATTCCATTAGGTAGATGACAACTTTGTTGCAGCTTTTGTCAAACTATTATAAAGCTAAACTAGAATCGGAACGAATATATAATGAGTATGTTCAATCGCAGTACGAGTTTGCCTCTTCGGACAACTTGAACAATAACAAAGATAACCAGTTTTCGAAGAAGGTTGTTGATGAAACTTTATTCTTACAGCGACAGATTGCTCAATTAAATAAGCAGTTACAGCTTTCATTTCAACAGAATGAGAAATTACTAAATGTACAGAAGAATCAAAAGGCACTATACCAAAGTAAATTATCCAACAAAGACACACTTATCGATGACCTAAAACTCAAGCTAAAAGTTGAGAAGATACCCATAAATAGAGAAAGGACACCCTCTATCACTTCTGATGAGCAACGAGACAATTTAAAATCGCCGCATAAACCCACGATTCATCTTCTTTCGCCAATTGTTAACCGTGATAAAATCAAAAATCAAACTAAAGACCAAAACAACAACGAACCTGACTCACCTATATCAAAGAGAAAATCAAAAGGGTTGAGATCTTTATTGAGTTCGGGGAAAAATACAATCTTTGATTCAATATCCAAGAATCTCGACGATGAGATTAATGAAAATGGACCTATGAGACAGGATAATGAATCTTCTAAGACGGCAGATAAATCAGTATCAATATCACCATTGCTTTCAAAACCCGCAGAATCGCATAAGGAAAAGAAAAATAGTATACTGAAAGGATACATATTTCCTTCGAAGGATGACCATTTGGCGGACCATGATATACTGCCACCTAGAAAACTAGATAATATTGAGCTGTCGAGTATCGGTGATTCGACCACGATGACATCTAGGAGCTCAACTGCCAATACAAACGACACATTGAGGAACGAAGAAAATCGTCATGGAATTGACAATCTAAAAAGAATCAACACCTTGGTCAGTTCCCCAGTCAAGGGCGTATCCGATACAAAAAAGAAAAGAAAACTAACGAGGCAACGGATCACCACATTGCCCAATTCAGATGAGGAACTGAATAACGATTTAAATATAGATGAGTTTGTGTAAAGAAATGACACAACCGTCTTTTAGCCTCTTCTTTTTTACATATGACGTATCGTCATTTCTATACATACATATCAATTTAGCATTTATTTTGATTTCTCACATATACTATGTGATCTCCCTCAGCCCACTTAGTTTATATTTTAAATCTCCTAAGTCACTCGTTAGAAGTGTCCAATTGTTATATTCTCTATACAAATTAAGCTCAAAATCCTTTACTGGGTAAATGGACCTGGTCTCTTCGATTAAAGCCTTTCGTATGCCGAGGTAAATGAAATAATATTCTACTGAATTAGTCATTCCGAATCGTGTAGTGATGATTTCGTGATGTTTCTACGTGCAGATTACCACCATTTCATAAACTTTACTGTCGTAGTAAATAATAGAATATCCCTTACTTAAAATAGGGCCCATAAAAATATGACCCAATTTCTTTATCATTCGATGGCCCATGGTTGAAATTCCCTAAATTTATTCATTTTATTGGTATTTAAACAGTACGGATGAGAAACAATGGATACTGGTTTTTTTGACGGGTACAGTACATACACAGCTCAAAAATATTAGGATGCTGTAAGAAAATGATTGGTAAAAGAATGAAAGAGCACCAGTTAACCGCTCACAGAACCGATCATAAAGATTTTGACCTTCGCATTGGCCTTCGCATTGGCCTTCGCATTGGCCAAAACTTTTAGCCCTTTTAATCATTGTTTGGATAAACTGAACTACAATCTTGAAGTGCAAATAGTTCACGTAAGAAGCTTCTTTCTAGATTCTGAAATAATTTGGCTATCTTGCTTCCAACCAATCCGAACAGCGGTAAATTCGTCATAACGGCCATACACATCAAACCAACGTGCTTCTTATACGTTTCATTTTAGGAACCCGTCTTGCTCCTAGAACGCTTCTCTTCTATTATTCAATTGGACTATACCGTTGAATAATAAATAAGATAATAGTAATACAAAAGCAAAGCACCCTTGGGAATCCGTTACGAAGAAAAACAGTGGTTACATCCTTTATTCAATTTCACAATAAACTGATGAAAAATCTTATTCTTTCCACGACACTACCATTCTTGTGCACGGGAATTTTCCCTATTTGGAATGGAAAACCTAAATTTTTAAAGTAGCCCTCAATATCAACTTCTGCTCCGTTGGTAAACTTCCAAGGCGTACTTCTTGGCAAACCAATTAAAGTCCTAATAGTCCTTTTAGGAAAGAACCCGTGTATTCAGGTAGAATTTTCGAGGGTATCGTCTTTTGATTTTTATTTTCATGTAACTTAAATTTTGGATAAGATTCAAAGGAATGGTTTTCGTCCTCCTTTAAAACAAGTAGCGATTTATTGGCCAATTTCCAAAGAGTCTATTGGAAGGATATCTAGAGAAGGTAAAATCATGTCATCCTTGCTGTCGCTTCTTGCCTTGCGTGTTTCTTCCTATAAGTCGGAGTATCGAACAAATACATTCGCCGGCATCACGACACCCTTCCGGCCACACAATTGACGGTTATCCATCCCAAAAAATGCATCATCTGGCCAACGATTTCACGGTCTTATTTCCATTGAAGGTTTATCCCCTCGGGGTTAAAAAGATGACCCTGTTACTTATTGAGCCAAACAACTGGGGGGCATAAAAAGCTTCTTTTCCGGACAATTTAACAACTACAGATTCTTAAATTTGCTTTCCATATCTTTTCGATCAGAAAAAATGGCCTAGAAAAAGTGTCATCAGCCAAGAAAGCAGGTAAAGATATATCAGGTTATTATTTGGTATTATGATATATGTATATAGTAATACGTGTGTAATTCTTTAACGCGTATTGCGCGCGTTAAATAAAAACCTTGAAAAATTGATTGGCAATAACTTCCAACAAGTAAGAACATGTAATAGAAACAAAGCAGGTGCGGTTAGCTTCACTGTCACTGAAGATACTTGAAATCCTCTTCACTGGTACGTAATATATCTACGATTTTCCATTGTGTTTTACCCGATCGTAATGAGTGGCCAGGAAAGCATATCTAATGGTAATTCCGACTCATTTGTTATGTCGTCTTCCAACTTAGGCTCTCAAGAATCTTCAATATCCCCAGGTGACCTGATCAAAGACAGCAATGATCAAGTACCGCCAACTTCACGCTCGTCGAAAAACTCATTTCTCTCCAAGCAAGTACAGGAGCTACTAGAAGGGGCTAATAAATATGATCCGAAATACGGGCTCTCCTTACCTAGAGGGTTTTTAAGAGATAGGAACCGCAAATCCAAGGACACTGGATTGGTGCCTCTTGTTGAAAAGGTTATACCTCCCATGCACAAAAAAACCAGTGTTAGAAGCATGAGGAAAAAATCATCTGCAACTATGAAGAAGGATGTAAAGAAAGTAGATACTGTAAGAAAGAAAATAAGAAATAAAGTATCAAAAAGAAATGATGAGCATCTTGTAATTACAAAACAAGAGGTAAACGCTTCTCAAAGAAAGAATCTCTCAAGAAAAAAAGTTTTTATTGAGGGCAAGGAAAAGGAAGAAAATAAACAAAAGAAAATCTCTTCAACATTTGTGAATTGGAATGGTCCCTATTTACAGTTAAAGTACCCATTTTTTGATATAAACTATTTGAGGTCACACAATAGTTATTCCGGAACCCCCATACCATCTGTCACTCTAAAGACTAATTCTCCACAGTCAACAAGTCTACTTTCGGAACATGATATTCGTTCAGCAACAACCGTTAAACTGCAAAGCGTTTTGTTTGCTAATTATATGGAAGAGTACAAGATTGACTTTGACAAGACGGCTGTTATTTATGATCCAATGAGTGAAATCGGTAAGCTTGTTGAATACAGCTGTCTAATTTTTTTACCGTCACCATATGCGGAACAATTGAAGGAAACCATTTTGCCTGATTTAAACGCAGCGTTTGATAACTCTGATACCGAGGGTTTTATAAAGACAATTAACTCATACAATGAACTTATTCGCCAAGTACCTAGGTCAAGTATAATCAATCATTTAGCGACAATTGATAAGATTCCTCGTTCATTTATACATGATTTTTTGCATATTGTGTACACAAGAAGTATTCATCCACAGGCGAAAAAGTTAAGACACTACAAGGCGTTTAGTAATTACGTTTATGGTGAACTTCTGCCCAATTTCTTATCTGATGTATACCAACAATGCGGGTTGAGAAAAGGTGATACTTTCATGGATCTAGGTTCGGGGGTAGGAAATTGCGTAGTACAAGCCGCTTTAGAATACGGATGCGAATTAAGCTTTGGTTGTGAGATCATGGAAGATGCGAGCGATTTGACTCTATTACAACATCAAGAACTAAAGAAAAGGTGCAAGTTGTTTGGGATGCATTTAAACAACGTGGAGTTTTCATTGAAGAGAAGTTTTGTGAATAATGAACGCGTTAGTGAGATAATTCCTCTATGCGATGTTATTCTCGTGAATAACTTTTTATTTGATGAAGAATTGAATAAAGAAGTTGAGAAAATATTACAAGCAGCAAAGGTCGGGTGTAAGATCATAAGTCTAAAAAATTTAAGAAGTTTGGCTTATCAGATCGATTTTTACAACATCGAAAATATCTTCAATAGATTAAAGGTACAAAAGTATGATCTGGAAGAAGATAGTGTTTCATGGACACATAGTGGTGGGGAGTATTATATATCTACCGTGATGGCCGACGTTGATGAAAGTTTGTTTAGCCCTAATGCCAGAGGTAGAAGGAACAAAGGAACCCCAGTGAAGTATAGTCGATGAAATCATCACATCAAGGAATTTTTAACGATGAGTACGAATAATTAAATAAAGTAATATATATACACAAATGTAATTTAATAAAACCAAAAGGAAGGAGAGTGGAAGTAAGAGTAGATAATAATATGAATTAGAGTAGAAAGTAGAGCGCCATTGATCAGGTGCCTAGAAGGAAGAGAACCAGTCTATGTTAAGAGAAGAAATTGGAACGGAAATTAATGATATGCAAAAGAAATAGGGAATGGAAGTACCCTGATATTAGGAATGTAATAGGGAAAAGATAGGAGTAGCTAGTTTTTCTTCACCATGCAAACTATCCAACGTTAGTACGAAGTCATATTCCAAAATATGGGCACCCACTTGTTTGATGAGATTACCTGCAGCCATTGCGGATCCGCCGGTGGCAAGAACATCATCCATGATGACAACATTAGAATCAAAGGGAATGGCTTCCACTTGCATTTCGAACGTTTCCTCATGGTCCAGCTTCGTAAACGTTACTGTAGCACACTCACCTGGTAGTTTCCCGGCTCTTCTTATTGGTACGAATCCAACGCCCAGTGCTAATGCTACGGACGGCCCAAACAAAAGACCTCTAGCTTCTACACCCGCAATAAAATCGATCTTTCTGGTAACAAATTTTTCCTGTAAATGTGTTGCGAAAGCGTTGATCAACTTCTGGAATAGCTTTGGGTTTCCAATAATGGGTAAAAAATCTTCAAATTGCTCTCCCTCTATGGGGAAGTCAGTAAATTGCTTAAATGCACTCTTAATCTCCTTTGCGTAGAATTCAGAAGCGGACATAGCGGAACAAACAATAGAGCAAGCATATACACACGCACACGCACTCAGTCTCTAAAATGCGAACTCTTTCCTTTATGTTCAATATTGATGGGCGCAGCACCTAATTTCCACACAACTACGGATATATATATATGTATATATATATGAATATCTGCGGTTAAATTTATGTGAGCTTACGTACGTTGCTCACGACTCCTACCTGCAAGAGCAAGCTAATCGAGAGTTTCAACAAATTTGCATCGCATGGACGTGAAAAAAGAAAAAAAAAAAAAAAAGAAAAGGAAAAAAACTGAAAAAAGGCCCCGCGGCTTCCGATTACATAACCTTATACAATAATACAATACCGTTCTTGACATCATCACCACACCATCGAAGGGGCCACGTGGTTCTCTTGCGTGCCTTTTTATTGACAGCCTTAAAACGCAATCTCGTTCGCGTCCTGCGGCCGTTGTCTCGGAGTGCACACGTCTCTGGGCATGCACGACCGGTGAGATCACTGTCCTCCCCTCCGGTTTTCTCTGAAATTCCGGCTGGAGAAATAGACTTTGAGTTTTCGCGCCGAAAAAAAGCGGGAAGCGGAAGCGGAAAAGGCCTAATTCTCCGGGATCGTGGCAGATGATAGGCCGGCGGTGTTGTTTGTGATAGTGGCGGTGTTAGCGATCTTAACCCTGGTGTGGATAAGCGTGTTCATCATCTTTTTCACTGCTAGGATGTGCCATGGAATATGACCATCCGTGCCATCAGAGAGGCCGTACCATACGTTCAAGGCGGCCAGGTTACGGAACTCTTCCAGGATGGTTTCCAGCAACTGCGTGCTGTCGGAGTGTGGGCAGTTCAAGAGGTTGACCGCGAACTTGTCCCAAACGGTATCACCGTCACATTTCTTGAACTTGACTAGTGCTCCGCTCCTAATGGCACAGCGGTGTTGTGAATGCGCCAGAGGGAACGGATGTTGGAAAATCACACCGTGTATGTCTTGGTCTACGTCTCTTATTTCATAGTCATCTAGCCTGGACATCTCCATATGTCCCCCGAACTTGGCGTCTTTGTAGATGGGCTTGAAACTAGGGTAAAGTTTGTCCTCGTCTATGAACGAGATCTTGGAATTGTCATCCACGCACACCACCGCCAGGTGTATGTTTCTGCCGGATAGCCTTCTCCAGTTCATTAGTTCGTCGTCTGGGAGTATTCCGTTCAATCTTGTTAAAATTAGGCATATTTTGCCGTATTTTTTGGACGCTAAATTCAAAGCCATGTTCCATATCTGATTGCACGCATCGTCGAACTTTCCTCTGGAGTTCCCCACATACCATGTCTTGGTCATGCTGCCTTGTCCATTACTATCGGAAAGAGCAGCAAAAACCCATTCTTTATCCACGCTACGTGAGTATGCTAGATGGATGTACGAGTCGTAATAGATTACCGATGATGACCCTGTGCTACTGTTCTGTATCTGCTGCTGTTGTTGCTGCTGTTGTTGCTGTTGTTGTTGCTGTTGCTGCTGTTGTTGCTGTTGTTGCTGTTGTTGCTGCATGGTTCTGAAATTCACCTTTTCTGGTAGTGTATGTGCAATATGAGTGAACTTAATGGATTTTGGCGGCAGCATATTATATATAGAAATGGCTACATTGACGTACTGATCCACCGTCACTAATGCGTTTTTGATAAAGTCCATGGGAACTACTTTCAAAAATAACTCGATGTTAGGCATCTTGGCACACACTTCGTTCCGAATCACTTGAAAAAGGTTCGCCTTGTCTACTAGCTCACTTAGTGTGGCTTTATCTAAGGGTAATATGATCACTATTGGCGGTACGCTTTTAATTGAGTTTTTATTATTGGAGCAATATGAGACGATTTGCGCAGCTAGTAATAGTAATTTATTCTTATCAAATGATTTCAAATATATTAACCCGGGCGGATCTTCATTGGTTAGTTTAAGCAACTCACAAAACCCTAATTCTTGGTTGATATACGTCTGTGATAAAGTCGGTGAAAATGATAAACAATCTTCTTTGAAAGACGAACTCAATAATAGAAATTTAAAGTTCTTTATGCCATTTGGTGGACGAAAATTTAGAAATTTTATGAAGGGCTGAGAATCGTGCTTAACTTTGATTAGTTCGTGATGCTTTTTTACAAAAACATATGGCTGCTTCATATTGTAAAATTTGGTAATTGTATCATTCCCATTCAATCTATCAAAACTAGAAAATAATTGTAACATCGTTGATTTTACCAGACCTTCCTGACAATCTCTCACACCTTTGTATGAGATCTCTGGAATGCCGAGATTACCCAAGATATTATAATCTGTAACCACTTGTTCTGCAATCAAATCTAAAACATCTTGTTCCTTTTCTGATATCGTGACTACAGGATTTGGTGTTATAAAAATGTCCGGTATGGATGCTAGCGGCATATGCCTTAACAAAAATGGCAGACTACTTGAAGATTCAAAAGGTAGATTAGATTCTGCTGGCGCAAATTCCGAAATCCCACTTTTGTCCTTTGATAAGATTGGTGTTTCCGATTTAGCTGAGTTTGACGGAAACTCGGACGGGTTCGTGGTCACACTATTGTCCTCAAGGGCCAATTTCAAACTATTCTCTATCGGTTGAATAGACGAATCAACAGTCTTCAAGGGAGACTCCGTCTGCGGTATATCGTTTTGAGGGATCTTCCAAATAGAATTAAATCCCTCCTTGTTGCCGGCGTTGCTGCCTTCGTTTCCTGAACTGAAATTGTCTTGTTTCATGATAGAATCTTGCAAACTTGGAATGGACGAATAATTGATATATTGCGGCTCATGGATATTATTACTAGTGCTAACGTTGTCAGAAAGTTTCATGTCGTCGCGTACATTCAATGATTTGAGGTCCTCATCACTGCTACCATTCTCTTCCTCTTCATCCTCTTCTTCTTCAGAGCTGGATAGGTCTGCCATAGAAACGTCGAAGTTCAATGCTTCCTCCTTTTGTAAAGGACTAAATGAAAATTTCCCTCCAGATTTGTATTTATTATCAACATTATTTTCTATTATAGGGTTGAAATTTAATGGTGCAAAAACACTTCTACGCCTATCACGAGGTGTTTCTACGGGAAGTGGTGCACCAGGATCCATGTATAATGGACTTGTAGGTAGAGTCATCTCATCTATCGGAATATCCAGATATTTTCTTTTCCCATTAGATTTTTTTGTTGTTCCACTCATTGTACGAATATTGGCTTTCTCAGACGTGAAAAATGGCATGTCCTTGCCAAGACCGGTATGTATGCTACTATTATTGTTGTTTGTGTCTTTCCCATTAATGCTCTCTTCCTCGTCCGACATCTCGAACATATCTTCTGTAATTTCGTCGGATATACTTTTGTTGGACTCATTTGTAGAATTTGATTTATTACTATCACCAAATAGATCCTCATCCTCGTCTTCACCGAACAGTTCCTTATCGACTATAGAATCACTTTTCTCACTCGCTAGGTTTTCAACTTGTTCTTGTTGTTCCACAAGGCTCTCTTTATTAGTAGTTGCTTCCACACTTCCCGTCTTGCTTATGGGATTGTTTATCTTTTCTAATGATCTGCCACTTACCTCCAGCTCGGACTTCAGCGGACTATTTTCTAATTCATTGGACACTATGGTCTGTTTTCTATCATTGAACAACTCATTATTATTGATATTATTATTAGGCGTGTTCAAGAAAGCCGGGGCAAATTGATCACTCGGCGAAAGCATCAATTTATCAATACCCGTGAAACCGGGAGAAATATCTTTTGGTGATGTTTTGCTAGCTTCTTGGACAGAAGGGTAGGAAACGGGCTGTGAGTTGATCGAATTGTTTTTATAGTGTTGGAACTGTTCTGTGTATGCGCCTTCTGAGCTCAACGGGTTGGTGCCCGCTATATTACTGCTCAATACGCCTGAGCTTCCTGGAGTTCTATAAGCAGCTGTTTGTTTTAGCTGTATAAAGTCATCAATGGCATCCAGTGCATCTTGTAAACTGTGAAATTCTGAAGGATCACTAGATGTAGAACCTTCGACATCTATTACCGGTTGAGCAAATATTAAGCTTAATGGCCATACTATTTTCTTACCTTCGACTGGTGGATTCAGGTATGAGGCTATAGTGGGTGTATGACCATTAAGATGCCCCAAGTCAGGAATGACGGCGACCCATTTCAGGTTTTTTTTATTCTGCAAGTTGATACCATGAGATACGCTCAATGTCGTCAGGAGAAGTCCGGTATGCTTTGGCGGTTGAATCAAATATCCTTGCTTGGATGCAGGCGCTATATGCATCCTTATTCCTGATGGTGCTAGATAGAGTGCGTGCTTTCGAAGAAATGATTCTTCTAGATTTTCCTCTTTCATGGGCAGTAAACCCATGTTCTTAGCACATAGGGATACTGCAAGGTCACCATTAACAAAAAGGTGGGGTTCTAACTGTATAAGATGACTCGGGTCTCCGTTCAACGATATACAGGCATTTCCAAATTGTATTAGCTTATTGTGAGAGCCTAGTGCTAAACTAATGCAGATTGTTCTTCGTAACGCCTTCAAAAATAGGGCATAATGGGGCGGCAAGTTTGGTTTAGAATAATCAGCAGTAAAAGATCCTACTTTATCTGGGTTTACCGGCTTATTTTCTACCATGGGAGGCGTCGGTATAGGATCATCATTTATGCTAAAACACCACAAATCTCTTGAAAGCAATGCCACCAGATTCTTGGGATTCTGTTTCCGCAACAGAAATTCTATTTGAATAGACCATTGGTCATTCTGCGTTTTAGGAATATACTGGTGATAGTTGATCTTCGTAACCTTCTCTAGTCTGTAAAAGCTGGATAGAACGTCCTCAAGTCTATACGTGGAAGCGTCAGAACTCATGCTAGCTGCTCTGTTGTCAGTATCCAGCTTAAATATCACCGGGTTTAGTCTTATTCAGCTGCGGCTGACTAGGATGTAATTCGCTACTATTCTTCTTAAAGGGTAGTTGTAACAATTGTCAGAAATCCTGGCCTACTTGATCCAGCACTACCCGGTTCCTGTTAGTTGAAAAAAGTGTTTTGGTCCTTCAACTCGTGAGGTAAGCGCGAATAATGTCGATGACTTTTTTAAAAAAAAGTCATTGTTTATTATGGGGACCCTGAAATAATGAACGACAGAAAAAAGGGAGGAGAAGTAATAAGCTCACAGTTGTCCACCTGCCCTGTTCTAAAAAGTTGCCATTACTTCTTTTGATCCTTTCATGCCCTATAAAATACTCCGGATGAAAAATTCGCTCGAGACACGTAAATCAGAAGGGATATTACTGGCGGATGAAAGAAATAGATTAAGGATAGGAGAGCTGTATCGTTACAAGTTTTCGGTGAATAAAAATGAGCTCAAAGAACAAGGGATAGATGTATCGCAACTATTCGTGAGAATTAAAAACGAAGAAAGTCCCCTGCTCCGGCCAGTGTATTTGACCGGGCCGTATTCCTTTTACGTTGATATTAGACCGCATAATTACAATGAGAACCGCAAGTTTCGAGGGACAGAGGCTATTCCGTTTATTGAAAACTTGAAACCAGACGAAAGGTTTAAAGTAAAGATATTACTGAATCGTAATTCCAGAGTTGGTAGTAGTTCTATTTATTCGTGGACTATAGACATTGTTTCGCAATTAGCGGTGACCACGATCCCGAGGTTGGAATTCACTTTTAGAATAGGAACGACAAGGAAAGTGGTCAAGAAAACTAACGGTCCGTTTAAAAGTGTTGAAGGTGTTGCTTTGGAGATATGGGACACTAAAACTCTTTGGGATTTGCCACCAAAATATCCAGAAAAGCCCGTACATCTGGTTATAGTGACACATGGGATATTCGCCAATATTGGGTGCGATATGTTATATATGAAGGATAAACTTGAAGAAATGACGTTCCCCATGGACGAGTCTATTAATCCAAATATAATTGTTCGAGGTTGTATGGATAACGTGGGCAAATCTAGTCATGGTATACATTGCTTAGGTGTAAGAGTTGGAAAGTATGTTCTTGAAATTGTTGATGAGTTGAACAAGAAGTACAGAGTAAATAAAATATCATTCATTGGGCACTCCCTGGGGGGTCCAACCCAATCTATGGCAATCCGCTACATAACCGTGAAAAGACCAGATTTTTTTGACCCAGTGAAAGGTGTCAAACCCGTTAATTTTATTACGCTAGCGAGTCCCTTCATCGGTGTCATTGGTGATTTTCCCTTCTATTTGTCTGTTCCACTTGATATGGGCGCCCTTGGGTTGACAGGAAGAGACCTAAATTTGAAATATACACCCTTAACATCCAGAGATGGGTTATATACCGATGATGAAGCATATTCGGAACGTTCAAAATATATACTAGAAATCCTTCCACAAGCACCAGCTAAAAAAATATTTGAAGCCTTTAAGAGAAGAACAGTCTATGCCAATATCATGGATGATGGTATTGTTCCCTTAAGAACCGCTGCCCTTTTGTATTTAGACTGGCGAGGTATACATAAAGTTCAAAAAATTAGGAAAGAGAATAAAAAGTCTTCAAAGTCCAAGGGATACGAATCCTCGGTGACACCAGAGAGTAAAGAAGTATCGCCATTATCTAACGAAAATGGCCATAATGTTGGGGAGATTCCTGCAGAAAGTCCTAATAAGAAGGCAACCTTACAATGGACCCTACCACAGGCTGTCATACATGGAGGCAGGATAAATAAATATACAAGAGGTCAAACTAATGAGGCTGTCTCGGATTCGGATAGTGAACAAGGAGTAACCACTAATGATCAAAAATTCGAGCCTCCAAAAGAAGCTAATACCTTATTATCCGCGTTATCGGTACTGACAGCGTCTATACCAGATCAAGAATATATTAAAAACCCTGCCGTAAGGAAAGATGAAATTGTTCATGACAAACTTTATCATCCAGAAGAATTGCCTCCCTTACATTACGAGAATAGGCCCATAGTTAAAAAGCTTATATATCCTAATGAGAGTGTCAATAGGATTCAAGAGCGTATTGCCAGGGAATGGCAGGAAACGATGACTTGGAGGAAGGTCTTGGTGCAGATCAAACCAGATTCACATAATAATATTATAGTGAGAAGACGATTTGTCAATCTGTATGGTTACGTTGCCATCGAACACATGGTTGAGCACCATTTCGGTACCAAAGTTTGTAGCGAGCTTGTTGATGATCCAAACGAACCAAAAGATGAACCAGACCAGCCTCGACAGTCGGACCAGTCAAATGGGCGCAACAAGCCTAGCAAATCGGAAAAGTATTGACAAGGAACTAAAAAATATCTTATCGAATTTTGATCTTGAATATATAATGAGTAAAAAAAATGAGAATGATAGCAGAGAAAGCTATATATTTCTCTAGTTTATTTGTAATGGCTACTGTAACTTTCGCATAGTGCAAGTATAAAAAAATGTATATAAAAATATTATTAGCCCTGTAGGGGGCTCGAACCCCTAACCTTATGATTAAGAGTCATACGCGCTACCGATTGCGCCAACAAGGCCACTTAATTTGAAATCTTCCTCATTCAAGGTAAAAAAGTGATTGCGGAAAAGCGGTCAGTACAAATTCAAACAAGAAGCTTATGTCGGAATAGGTGTTTCTTGACATAACATTCTTTATGTTGATAATTAGTTAGTTTGGTAAGTTGAAATAATTAAGAATAAGCAGTCCTTTCTTATTATTATATAAGAGAGGTATATAAAACACACGCTGATTGGTTATATGAAACCCAATGGTTCAAGTATAATTCAGAACATTGATAATGAGTTCTCAGATATAACTTATCTTCTTATGTACTAATTTCTGAGCAATTAGTAGATCTTTATCTTATTTTTTTTGGGGTAAAATGTATTATTAAATTTTACCCACCCCAATATAATTAGTGTCAATGTACGAGAATACCTATGTTGACATAAAATATGTTATGTCCGAGATCACCTATTCCAACACTTTATGTCGAAATAAGTAATCTTGAACATTCTTTAATATGACATTAATTATGTTGAAACAGAAATATTCACAGGCAAGTATTGAACATGGATACAATTGACTTTTTAAATTGTATGATGATCTTTGGGATTCCATTTATTTCTTGACGTTATAATATTATGTAACTAGATTATACTAGAGATTCTCCTCATGGATTTAGGAATCCACAGGAGAATCAGTAATTTTGCATAATATTATAAACGATTCTGTTCCTCTTTTTATATGTCGTCATCCATTGATCCTATTACAATATCAATCCTTGCGCTCCAGCTTCCATTAATTACGATGACAGTGTTGATCCTGTTTTACTGGTTTTATAGTTTATGTCATCTTTTAACACCGTATATAATAGTAATAGATGGACGATAGTAGAATCTTGTTCCAACAATTAGTAATAGTCTGTTCAGTTGTCTTCGGTGGCCGATTACACTACACGAATGTCACTTGTGTGAGCGAATGTAGCCCCACTGGTGGTGGTTGGGATGGTAACTCCAAAAAATAGGTCGCTTAGCTTTCTTTATGTTTTAAGCCATACGTGAACTGCAAAAAAAAAGAGTACTATTTTATAAATCTTCGACACACTACGTGAGTGAGATCTTACCACTAGTACCATTCTTGAGCATAGAAGTGACATTTCCCGTTGGATTGCATGGAAATAGAAATACCAGACACGCCGAGTATGTAAACATGATTAATGTGATCGATTTGATACCTGATGAAACCGCACCATACACCAACGCCGTTAAACAGACTTCCACTTGAAGGTCATGAATATCACCAGCGATATTAAAATTAGGGCCCGCACAAACAAAAATAATCCTCTCCTAGAGCTCTTGACTATCTCAGAACGTATATCTATCTCAGCGTTTTCAGGATGACTATCAAACATTATGCCGATGAGAACTCTATGGCCTCTAAACCTCACTACCATACATACTGTACGCATGAGTATTGATTTGAGATCGGCTCTAATGTCATCACGACAGTTTTATTAGGAAAGTAGTGATCTTGACTCTTGCAGGAAGTAATAGAGAGGTCGCACAAAAAAAGCTACAATGCTTTAAGCTCTCTTTTGTTACAGTGTTCTTGAAGAAGGGAGGTAAACCCAAGTAATTTTGGATAGCTTTTCAAGCGCTTGAATAGCGTTCGTGTTCTTGGTACATCAATTTTTTAATTAATATTTAGGCGCGTTGGCCTACAAACCCGGAAAAATCATTACTTTTTTAGCGGGCAAAAATCAAATATAAACGGAATTAACTATATTGAAAGTTGACTTAGAATATACAACCAAGAGAGAAAAAGGAATAAAAGCACCTTCAAATGACTGTCATAAAAACCGAGCCTTCAACCGAGGTTGCGTTGTATTCCCCAACAGCAAATGAATCTTTGAATAAAAATGAAACCGTAAAAAAGAGAGAAAACAATAAACAATCTCCTTCTTCCAATATAAATAGCCGCTCAAGTATAACGAAGCATAAAGTTGCTGCCAAGGCGCCGGAAAAAAAGTCAAAGGATTCAGAAAAGCAAGATCTTTCTGCTTTTTTGTTAAATCCTTCGCTGATTGTAAAACCTTCAGAGGGGAAAAGAAAAGAAAATGCTGTGGCAGTTAGCGACACACCAAATGTTAAGACCGAGCCCACAGGATTTCAGTTGCTGACCCCAATTTCAAAGAAAAGGGCTTTAAAAGAAAAACCAACATCTGGTAAATACGATAATATTGATTTTTCGAAGGAGGAGAGAGCTTACAACCAAAAAAAGCCAAAAATACTTTCTCCTGCTACAGAGACTTCCCCCTCTGAATATAAGTTCTCGTCAATTGTAGAAAATGTATCATCTCCGGCTAAACAAAAATCACAGGAACTAACTGAAAATCCTGGTGAGTACCAGAAAATACAAAACTATCTGTTCGACAAACCAAATCTTTTAGATACGTGTCTCCAAGACTACTCTAGTATGTTACCTGCTGACATAGCAGAGGAGGATCAAGAATTTTTTATTAGTGTAGCCGATTCGACATTGGAAGAGTGGACAAACAAGGGCCAGGAAATCCTTGATCAGCAATTCCAACTCTACCAAGAAATAATAAAGAAACGAATAGAATTGAGCTACAAATTCAAAGGGATTATATCAGTCATCAATGATAGGGCAGACGCCTTGGAGGAACAAGGCCAGCAATTAGAGGGAAAAATCAAGAAAGTCAAGAGTTTAGCCAATGAAATTCTCGACATTATATAAATAATTCATAATTGTTCCAATCTGCTATATATATTTTTCAGAAAAAAGGAGACGAATGGTCTTGAGGAGATGATATTCCTTTTTTGATAATGAATCATATCTTTCATATTTTAGATGATATTGAAATTATTTAACTATACATAAGGAGAGTCCTCAATGAAAAGGGGTAAAACAGATGACATGATAATAACTATATTAATTCATGCTTCTTAAGTTCTCTTTTTGTAACGTCTGTCTCTTTGAGCGGAAACATTGATGACAGATAATGGCAATTTCAAACCCAAAGATTTAACCAAATCAGAAGTTTGGTTGTCGACGTTCAAAACACCGTTAGAACGAGACAAGTCCAAAGCAGAGACTTCTGGGACGTATTGATCCTTTCTTTCTCTTTCTTCTTCTTGCAATTTGAAAGAGATACCTCTAACTGGACCCTTTTGGATTCTCTTCATCAAATGGGTAGTGTAACCAGCAATCTTGTTTCTCAATCTCTTGGATTGGATAGTGGCGATTTCATCACAAAGTCTCTTGTTGGTTTGGAAATCCATGGTCAACTTTGGATAGTAACGTTCAATCAAAGCCTTGGAGGCACGCTTGACGGTCTTAGTTCTAACTCTACCCTGTGGAAATATTTATAATCGAAGATTATAACATAAGTTAGTAAAATGCCCTTTCTTTAACAATTTTGGATAAAATGGAAAGCATCATTTAAACGCAATTGAATATTTTCATGAGAATAGAGGTCTTAAGTATCTTCCTCATACATTCTCCTTAACACCTGTCGTAATCAATGTTTCATAGCCCTCTCATCTATTTATCTGAAATACATTCCACTGGTTCTCTTGTTTTCACTGTTTTCCACATTTTTCAATAAGTTCTGCCCTTAAGTCATGTTTTCGATATCATATCCATCACGTTTGGTGCTCCATCCACATTTCTTGGTACGTACCATTTTTTATTAGTTTGTCTTTATCTATTTTAAACTATCCTGGGATGAAAGAATCAAAGCTAATTCAGTAATATAAAAATACGTATTTACTTAAAGTTTACCCTTAACAGAACTAACACGAGCAAGGTAAAGGCCTGGGAGAGGCCCAGCGAACCGCGGTCTGAACCTTCTCTCTCATCTTCATTGCTATGGGCAGCGCGAATAATTCCGTTCAATGCGCGTTCTGAACTAAAGTTTCAAAAAAGCTAGAAAAAGTCGTCGCAAATATTGAAAAATATTCCGGAACGTGTATGGGTCTAAAAATGCAAGATGTATGGGGGTCGCAGGAAGTTTTTTAATTTCGCTGATTTTTCCAGCAGTTCAAATATTAGTGAAATAAACACGACTTTTAGAGGAAATGTTAGAGTCGCGATGGTAACTAGGCTAGGTTGAAGAAAGTCACACATAAGGCTCTTTGGAAACAATTCCATTCCCAATAAAGTTTTCAACTTTAATACATACATTCGGTGAAGAGGATGTCTAACAAATTCCATTGTGATGTTTGTTCAGCTGATTGCACGAACAGAGTAAGAGTGTCATGTGCTATCTGCCCGGAATACGACTTATGTGTACCCTGCTATTCACAAGGCTCATATACAGGAAACCATCGCCCTTACCACGATTATAGAATAATAGAAACCAATTCATATCCTATTCTTTGTCCTGAGTGGGGTGCAGATGAAGAACTGCAATTAATCAAGGGAGCGCAGACTTTAGGGCTCGGTAACTGGCAAGATATCGCTGAGCATATAGGTAGCAGGGACAAGGAAGAAGTTAAAGAGCATTACCTGAAGTATTATCTGGAAAGCAGTTACTATCCTATACCTGATATTACTCAAAACATACACGTACCGCAAGACGAATTTTTAGAACAACGAAGACATAGAATTGAATCATTCAGGGAAAGACCGTTAGAACCCCCTAGGAAGCCTATGGCATCAGTTCCGAGCTGTCACGAAGTTCAAGGTTTCATGCCTGGTAGATTGGAGTTTGAAACAGAGTTTGAGAACGAAGCAGAGGGACCAGTCAAAGATATGGTTTTTGAACCCGATGATCAGCCTTTGGATATTGAACTAAAGTTTGCCATCTTGGACATATATAATTCTAGATTGTCAACAAGAGCAGAAAAGAAAAGGTTATTGTTTGATAACCATTTGATGGATTACAGAAAATTGCAAGCCATTGATAAAAAAAGAAGCAAAGAAGCTAAAGAATTGTACAACCGAATCAAACCATTTGCTCGCGTTATGGCTGCACAGGATTTTGAAGAATTTAGCAAGGATATACTGGAAGAGCTACAATGCAGGACAAGGATACAGCAATTACAAGAATGGAGAAGCAATGGTTTAACGACGTTAGAAGCAGGCCTTAAATACGATCGAGATAAGCAAGCAAGAATTAGCACGTACGAGAAATTTGGCTCTTCTACGATGGCATCATTAAATGAGGGCAGTAGTCGTTACAGATCAAATTCCGCGCATAGATCGAATGCAGAATATTCTCAGAATTATAGCGAAAATGGTGGCAGGAAGAAAAACATGACTATAAGTGATATTCAGCATGCATCTGACTATGCATTGTTGTCCAATGACGAGCAGCAACTGTGTATACAGCTCAAAATTTTACCAAAGCCATACCTTGTAATCAAAGAAGTCGTGTTCAGGGAGTTACTAAAGACTGGCGGCAACCTAAGCAAAAGCGCATGTAGGGAACTACTGAATATAGATGCAATTAAAGCAAATAGAATATACGATTTTTTTCAAAGTCAAAACTGGATGTAACAAAAAACAAAGAAAGCAATTGTAATTATTATTGAAATCAAAAAGGCTTTTTATTCAGAACTTTTTATATACTATACAGCCGTCCCTCCTTTTTTTTTTTTTTTTTGTATTATTAGAAGAATAACATTTGTTTGATTTGTGATAGCATTTATAAGTCTACACTAATTTATTTAAAGTTTTTTGACAATCAGGTCTAGGATTTTGTATCGAGGATCGTCTTCCGCATTCATCTTTTTCAAGTAGTTGTCTTGTAAATAAGTAGAGTACTCGCTCTTTAATGATTTGATTAGCGAATTATCCAATTTCGATACGTATGCAAAGTGTTTTTTAACGGACAACTGCAATTGGTCAATATCAAGCTCTTGAACTGGCATGTATCTGATATTTAACGTGGTGTCAATCAGTACTGTTTTTAAATACAACTCGGGTAAATCCTTACGGAGCGAAAGATCGTACATATCGTTTTTCCAAAATTGCAAAATGTGATTGATAAGATAATCTCTTTCTAAATCTGGGAATTCATCAAATAATTGGATATATTTTATTGATTGATTAAACAAGTAATTCAACGCTTCTTTGTTCAATTCAGAATTCATCTTAGAGTCTGAAATGGCATAATAGCCCTTATGCTTGTTAATGTAATGTTTACCTAAAGTTTTCATACACACGTCAAAAATAGTCAATGCAATATCTCCACGTAGCGCTGGGTTAGTCTCTGCATTACCTAACACGTTTATATCTGCTTCGGGCAGTTCATTCAATTTATCCTTCATAGAATCGCCTGTTGATGGAACTTGCACGTGAGATTTCTCTTCATCATTGGTCTCAGTATTCTTCTGTTCGTTTAGCATATCTAGTTCTTGTTCTCTTTCATTGATCAAACCCATCACTTTTCTTCTGTTAATCAACTTAGTGATGAAATTCAATTCGAACTTTATATATTCGTACCATAGCTTAGGTATATCAGGATTAAACTTCAAACCGTTCTGGAAGATGTTTCTACAACTCTTGAAATTAGCGTGAACTTCGTACTCGTACTTGGCACAACTAATCCATATATCCACATTTGTTGGATGTAATTTCAATAACTGGTTATAAATGTTGTGAATCTTCTTATATGATGTTTGGTTACCTCTAGCCTTCATGTAGTTCAAATACATGGCCCAGAACTTCAAATCTTGTGGAAATTTGTTCGTTCCTCTTTGATAAATAAAACCTATTCTTTGTTGAATGGACCAGTCAGATAGACTGTTAGTCTTTTTAGCCTGTAAGATTCTTTTACATCTCTTGGCACGTAGCTTGTTGACGTTGGTTTCATAATCAATGTATTTTACGTAATCGTTAATACTGGAACCTCTAGAGTTTAGCCTATGTTCAAAATCGGTTCTTTTTTTCATGATTAAGGAAACCTCATTCTTGGTGAAAAGTCCCTTTTCCACCAGATCATCCATTTCGGGAATACATTGCTCCAAATAATATCTGGTCTTCGACATTATTGTGGTTTTCGGTTGGTTTTTCTATAGGTTACACTGCCGGTACTGACCACTTAGACGTGCTATATACTCTTATTCATAGCGATCATGATTTTTAGCTCATCGCCCAAATCTTTTTCGAAAATTTTCAAGGATACCCGGACATGAAACGCGCGGATTTCCCACTATTACTAGTAAACTCAGTAATCAAGAGTGCGGTAAAACCATAAACGTGGATCTAACTTGTTGGATCATTCTATTCTGCGAAGTGTATAATTGGAAAGTTCATCAGCGAAGGAAGCTTTTCAGGGTTTAGCGCAAAGCCTTCATATCTTGCGAACATCTCAAACTATTTTATTCTTTTACCAACAACAATACTGCTCTGAGCTTGTATCTAGATAAATGTACAGAAGAAGTTCAACCCGAAGCTCATACATGGTGTAAGCGTTCTTGACTTTTAACATAAAAGGCGATTACCATGAAAAGAATCAATGACGTCGGACCTGACTTCAGAAAAGTATCTCCGAGATGAGCAAATGAGTGTCTATCGACTGTCCTGCTGATTGATGTTTTCTGAAGAATCTGTCTTCTTTTTCTCAGTGCAGCTTTTGAAAAGTCTCAACGTTCACTCTTGCGCTAGCTCTTGTTTTGAAATGTCGGCCGGCAGCAGCGGAAATTCGGAAATAGCCGCCAAGACGTTTAACATCCGTACGTTTGTCCACCCGTACAGTTTCTTTGAAATTTTCTGAATCCACATTTTTCAGACAACGGGTTTTTCCCGGGAAAGGTGCAGGTTGTGGGCAGTTGCAGCTTCTGAAGACACCGTTTCCCGCCCATCTGCGCGTCCCAGTATCTCGGCCGGGAAAGTGTGTGTCGTCTAGCCAGCTCAGACCCATCTAGTCACTCGACCACAAATAATAGCAAAAATGGGGCTAAATGAAGATACCTGTCTATATGTTAGACGTCCTACATTAAAGATTGAGATACAAGTGAACGTATACACAAGAGCGGGTAAAGATGTCTTTAATTGTCCAAGAACAAGGTTCCTTCCAACACATTTTACGGTATGTTTGAATAGAGATGAATTATGGCAAAATATAATGAGAGCTTGGGCATATGACAGGCAGAGGAGAAAGGACAACCACTGCGGCCTGCTGAGACAAATATTGGCTAATGGACTAGAATTGTTTTGATGACAGTGGCCCTTGAAGTGCGTTAGGAAAGCTATAATGGTACTCGATGAACAAACTTACAATAAAAAAAACTGCAATACCGAGACTAAGCGCTTATCATGACAAGAATAGTGGAATTCGAGGGGGAAGAGCTACTGAATACAAACATGGCCCAAAGTAAATCAGCTGTCATAAAATAAATGTCCTGGCTTTCACATGTTAAGATGCTTTTCCATATTTGTATCAGCCTGAATTCAGCCACCACCAATTACATGTTTTCTTTACTAACTTTTAGTTAATGAATTTGGTTTCCCACCTAAATTTGGCTTTTTTATACAGTTTGTTGAACACTAACGTTGACGGTAACATCAAGATCGTCTACGCCTTGACTACCATCAAGGGTGTTGGCCGTCGTTACTCCAACTTGGTCTGTAAGAAGGCCGATGTTGATTTACAAAAGAGAGCTGGTGAATTGACCCAAGAAGAATTGGAAAGAATTGTCCAAATCATGCAAAACCCAACTCACTACAAAATCCCAGCTTGGTTCTTGAACCGTCAAAACGACATTACTGACGGTAAGGACTACCACACTTTGGCTAACAACGTCGAATCTAAGTTGAGAGACGATTTGGAAAGATTAAAGAAGATCAGAGCTCACCGTGGTATCAGACACTTCTGGGGTTTACGTGTTAGAGGTCAACACACCAAGACCACTGGTAGAAGAAGAACTTAAGCTGATAAGATTAACCAATTTTAATCTTTTTTGTACAAGTACATATATTTACATAGCACTTCCTAATTAACTTTTCTTTAGAAAGACTAAAGAGAAGAAAATTAATTTTGTGACGATAACTTCACCTTCCTGATATTACGAGTTTCAAAATAGAAACGAACCTTGGAAAGAACATAATATTACATCTACTTGTATATGATACTACGATTTAAGACGGGACAAAATATCCTTTTCTAGCAACCTTTTAAAAGGCAGCTGATTTGTGTACACCCGGTAAATATATATGCCCCGAATCGGCCACCAAGAAATGTTAGTTTTCAAAAGAGTTCATTTCAATCTCTCCTAGAGGTACTCTTTCATATGCATTGAATTTTAAATGATTTTCTTTTTTTTCAAGACTGTCGATTGGTTCGTTATGACTGGTACTTGTTAATGTTCTTCTAGCAACCACAGGTTTGCCATGGAACTTCAATTGTCTACCCGGTTTACAAGGGGTAATATGATCGTCTTTGAAAATCGATGCAGAGATGTTTGGAGGTGAGGTCTTTAATAACTCCGCAGTAATGGTCTTGCTAGAGCATGTTGGGGTGGAAGTAATCTCTAAAGTAGCATCTGAATATGATATCATAGAAATCGAATCACTGGAGTGAATCTTGCAACGGCTTGCATTACCATTGTTGTTTTTGTGCTTTTTAGCAGCTTGCCTTTTGTTCTGGAACCATATTTGAACAGATTTTTCGGACATGTTACACTGTTCGGACAACTCCGTTCTCTTGGTCTTACTAGGAGTGGGACATTCATCGAACGCAGTCTGCAAAATTCCTAACTCATGCGACGACGTTCTTCTTCTTTTTCGACGAGCCAACCGAGCGTTATCGATCTTCGGTTCCTTTTTGGGAAACGTTTCTTGTGAATGTGTAATGAATGCAAATGATCTTTTTTTGTCACCCTTTGCTCGTGGCGTCAGGATGGCTTTAGCTGCAGATAAAGGTGTGAGAATGTTAACTTTTCTATAAGAATGCGTACCCTGAGCTGGCTGTCCTTTGGTAGGGTTCTTGATTGTTGGGGTAAAGGGTGAAGGGGAATGAGAACTCGGCTTCTTGGATTTGGATAAAGGTGTCCTGGAAGTAGCCAAGCGTTGCGATAGGAAGCTCAGAGGTTGCGGGCTATTACTGTTCGACCTTGCCTCATCGCATGGGCTTTTACAAGTGCTTACGACCGGTCTTGGAAGGTGCACAGACGTAGCCAAGGGTGGGAGCCTGATAACACCCTGTTCATCACTGGGAAAGTTTGTGTTTGGTAGAACATGCATCTGAAAAGGCGAGCTAGAATTACTTGTAAGAATGGCCGGTAGAGAAGGAAGCACCATATTTCTGCTTTCCATACTATAAAATGCTAATGTTTGATCTGTTATGGCTTTTAATTGCTTGAGTACCTGGGGAGCAGAAAAGAAGTACAAGAAATCCTCTACGCTGGCAGAGCCACAAGACACTCGCCATATATATATTTTTAGACATTCATCTGTGACTATACTCAAACAAATAAACAATGGGTATACGAAGAATCTGCCTGAAATATCTCATACCATTAACCCAATTCAGCATTGATATTAGACATACGTACGTATCCCTGCGCCGTAACCGCGTTGGATGTTTACCATTCCGGGCTTTTGGCGCGCGTCATGTCCAAATCGGGACGTGGTTTCTTGCCGCATCGGGAAGTGTGATCTGCTATCCCGTGCGGCGTTTTCTCTGGGCATACCAAACAGAATGCGTGGCGGCTCTCTTTGCACGGGATGGCACGAATGTCGGTATTACCCGAAATGGAAGGAGATATGTCTGGATTGGGACTCGGCACGTTTGAAGTTATATTGCACTTTTTTAATTACAAGATCCATGTGGGAGACCTAAAGGGTAAGGATACAACCTAGATAGAAAGCAGCCTAAAGTCGGCAAGTTCCAGTTTTTTTGGTAGGGGTGAAGTGTTTATATAGGTTCTGTATCTCTTTGTCACCAATTTTGCTCTGTGTAAGTGAGAGTAGAGCTAGTCAGCTACTTTTCAATGGTTGTAGTGGGTAAGAGTAGAGTGCACGATGTAAGCATGAGTAGGCCGCACAAGAGATCGTTGATTGCCATTTTTTCTACCTGCGTTTTGGTGTTTCTCGTGTTTATAATTGATGCTAAATTTGAATATATAACCCTTTTCCCCAAATCTTTGAGTGGTGGAGGTAAAGACAGGTCTATTGAATCGTTGAGGGATAAGGAATTTACAAGACTAGGCTTGACACCCAGAGAACCGATAATTGTAAGGGATGTAAGATCTGGGAAGGATAAGAAATTGCATGGCAGGTTCCTTCATATCACTGACATGCACCCTGACTCTTACTATGTAGAAGGAACTTCCATAGATGCCGTGTGCCATTCAGGTAAACCTGACAAAAAGAATGATGTAGCCCCAAAGTTTGGAAAAGCAATGTCTGGATGCGATTCTCCTGTTTTATTGGTGGAAGAAACTTTGAGATGGGTTAAAGAAAACTTGAGAGATAAGATTGATTTTGTTATCTGGACTGGTGATAATGTCCGCCATGATAATGACCGGAGGAATCCAAGAACAGAGGCGCAGATTTTTGATATGAATGATATTGTCGCAACAAAAATGACTGAAATATTCAGTGCTGGGAATGAAGAAGATCCAAGAGATTTCGATGTATCTGTAATTCCAAGTCTTGGTAACAACGATGTTTTCCCGCATAACATGTTTGCATTGGGACCTACTCTTCAAACCAGGGAATATTATAGGCTTTGGAAGAATTTCGTTCCGCAACAACAGCAAAGGATATTTGATAGAAGTGCTTCGTATTTGACGGAAGTCATTCCGGGGAGGCTCGCTGTTTTGTCAATTAATACACTATATCTATTTCAGGCTAATCCCTTAGTTGACAATTGTAATTCGAAGAAGGAGCCGGGCTACCAACTCTTACTCTGGTTAGGCTATGTCTTAGAAGAACTAAGACATAGAGGAATGAAAGTATGGCTTAGTGGACACGTGCCTCCAATTGCAAAAAATTTCGATCAATCTTGTTATGACAAGTTTACCCTATGGACTCATGAGTACAGAGACATAATTGTTGGAGGATTATATGGACATATGAATGTCGATCACTTCATTCCAGCAGATGGTAAAAAGGCAAGAAAATCTCTTCTCAGAAATTTGGAGCCGTATAGTCGTGTTCGAGAAGGAGGAGAGATTGCAGAGGAGGAGGAGGATGATGATGATGATGATGAAACTAATCTAAATAGAATTCTGGGTCATGCAATGACTGCAAAAGAAGCCTATTTGATGGGTGCTAAGCCATCTAACAAAGAAGCATACATGGACACCGTTCGTGATACACACTACCGTAAAGTATGGAATAAGCTGCAAAGAGTTGAATCGGAAGATACCGTGGAGAGTGAAAACAAGAACAAAAAGAAGAAGAACAAAAAGAAGAAGAAGAAGAAGAAGAAGCCAATCACTAGACAAGAGCTTATTGAGCGTTATTCTATTGTAAATATAGGTGGTTCTGTCATTCCAACTTTCAATCCTGCCTTTAGAATATGGGAATATAACATTAGCGATATAGCAGATGAATCCGACTTCGGTATCTCGAAGGATAAACCTTGGGATGAGTTTTTTGAATCACTAGACAAGATTATGGAAGAATCCTTACTGGAAGACGAACCGGACAGCAAAAACATTGACTCCCGAATTAGCAGCGAGGGCTCTGACAAAAAGAAAAAGCGAAAGAGTGATGATAAAACGGTTCCAGTTGAAATGCCAGAAGGATACGGACTAGGTCCCGCGTATGTACCGCAACTGTTTACTCCAACACGTTTTGTTCAATTTTATGCCGATTTGGAGAAGATTAATAAAGAATATTATAGCTCATTGGATGAGTCGAAGGATGTTTTCAAGTATGAAGTAGAGTACACCTCGGATGAGAAGCCGTACTCGATGGACACGTTAACAGTAGGAAGCTATTTGGATTTGGCAGGTAGGTTGTATGAAGACAACCCTGCATGGGAACAATATGTTGAATGGTCATTTGCATCTTCTGGCTACAAAGATGATTGAGCGAAGTAGGTGTATAAAAGGCATATTCTTTTTCCGTATTTTTTTCTGTCTATAGTGCTTCTGTAAATCAGTAAAGCTAAAAAAATATATAAAGCATTTTTGTTATCGTATATAGGCGAATGTATCTTTGTTTAATCAAGGGGACGAAGGGTTACCATATAAACTTTGATTAGTTGTTTGCGCTTTCAAAATACTCTTTAGAATCTTTGACGTCGGGTTTGATGGTGGCAGCGCCCGGAGTCCAGTTACATGGCAAGACTGTACCGTTCTTGTCAGTCCACTGGAAACCTTCAACCAGTCTCAAAGCTTCGTCAACATTTCTGCCAACGGAAAGATCATTGATGGTGATGTGTCTAATTGCACCCTTTGGATCGATAATGAATAAACCTCTCAAGGCAATACCTTCTTCTTCAATTAGGACACCATAGTCTCTGGACAAAGAATGATTGGTGTCGGCTAATAAAGGAACATTGACTGGACCCAAGCCACCGTCCTTTCTAGCAAGGTTGGTCCACGCCAGTAAGGAATATTCCGAGTCGGTGGAGGCAAATAGAATTTGGGCACCTTGCTCCTCGAACTTCTTGGCAGCATCGGAAAATGCCACAATTTCAGTTGGACAGACAAATGAAAAGGCTAATGGCACAAAGGCGAGAACAACATATTTACCTTTGTATTGTTCCAAAGAGATTTCTTCGAAGATACCGTCGACTACCGCTGTTTTCTTAAAAGCTGGGGCTTGTTTTTGAACTTGTGCTACCATGTTTACCTCTCGAATGTTTTTTTCAGAATAAGCTAATTTTCAGCAAAAGTGGTATTTTTTCTTGCTTTTGGTGATATCTAGATATGCTTCGTACGAATACTCTTAGAACTAAACATGATGGAAACCAATTGAATATATCTTTGCGATGCCCGTGCCTTATATATATTACATTGGATTTTTTTCGACCTTCGAACCTCTGTTCTCGGTTTAGCGAAAGGCTTTTCAGATGTGTAAGAGAAAGGACGGGCCTCGCCTCTCCCTATACGATATTATTTGTAAGACGGAGCCAACAGCCGGCCATGCGCTAATGACTAAGACGAGTGAAGAAGAAGGGTGAACATGAGCGAAGGACCTGCGATCAACTAAGGAACACCCGGTAGCCTCTTGTCGGTGCCTAACGTCATGGTCGATTGGCAACTTTGCCCTGGCACTCGCCATATTGATGACTTGGCACTGAGATTCTAGAAGAATATTCGGATGGTCTCCGTGCTTAGTAATAAGAAACAGGAACTGGTCCAGATAACTCGAGAAGTTCTATATTATTATTATCTAATTAGTGGTTGGATTTTCTGTTTTCCTTATGTTATAGTACTATCTTGCTCACTGTAAGCTTAGTAATGCCTATATACGGTTACATTAGTTTTCAGCGAAGATGAAGTCCTTCAATTCCTTGTAGGCCCTGTCCAAGTCCTCGTTAACGATGATTTTTTCATGAGCGCCAGTTTTGGCGTATGCTAATTCAGCTTCAGCGGCGCTTAATCTCTTGGAGATGGATTCTTCGGTTTCAGTACCTCTGCCCTCCAGTCTCTTTCTCAAATCGTCGATCGATGGTGGAGCCACAAACAAAAATCTAGCATTTAATTCTGGGACTTCCTTGACAGACTTGACACCTTGCATATCGATGTCTAAAATACAAGTCTTACCAGTTTCACCGACTTGTTTGACGGAAGCAACGGTGGTACCGTAGTAGTTGCCAGAAAATTGAGCCCATTCGATAAATTCATTGTTTTTAATCATGGATTTGAACCCTTCTACATCAACAAAGTTGTAGTCTTTTCCGTTGACCTCACCGGCTCTTGGAGCTCTGGTAGTGGACGAAACACTAAATCCGAAGGATTTTGGGTACTCAGCAAATAGTTTCTTCAATAAGGTAGATTTACCTGTACCGCTTGGACCGGAAATAACAATAGGACGGGACATTATTTGTTAGCTCTGTGGTTTTATCTCAGATGTTTTAACAGGATTTCAAGCCGAATACAAGTAACTATCGGGTATTTATTCATATTCAAAACTGATTTGTTTTCTTATTTTTTTTTTTCAAATTTTTCAAGCAAGAATTTGAGATGTCCCCGATGCGTGTAAAGTCAGTAATAAGAAACTCACACGAAACTTACGCGCCTTAAAAGTACCCGGCATCATCTCTTAATCTCACATGGACTTCAAGCGTTTGTTGTCCTCAAGTATCTTGCAATTCTGCCCCTGTCTTGCCTAGTTAGCACGGACTACGTGAAGTATCTGTCATTTGGGGTCAATGAAGGTGTACGAAATACAACTGGATACGTTGGGTATTCTGAGAGCACCTGACATCGTGAGGCATTTTTATTAATTAGCTTGCAATAGCTTCTTTTTGCAATGCGTATTAACTAGCTTTGTTTATATTGTTTCAAATCATTATTTACGATGATATGGTTCCTATTAACTTTTTCTATCTACGGTAAGGTGAAGGGCACCCAAGATCGCCATATAGATGTAGATGTAGTGCGTTTGAAGTAAACGACAGAAATCGCAGCATAATCCTTAAATTGCAATTAGCACACTATATTATATGGAAATATGTTATCTAAGGTGTTGCTAAATATAGCATTCAAGGTGCTGCTGACCACCGCTAAGAGGGCCGTTGATTCTGATGACGATGATGAACTTCTTCCTTCCCCTGATCTACCGGATGTCGATGATCCCATAACAGGTGATCCCGATGTAGATATAAGCCCTGTTACTGAAGAAATGTTCTCTTCATGGGCCTTATGCATCATGTTGTTCTTATTAATCTCTGCATTATGGTCAGGTTATTACTTGACTCAAAAACGTATAAGAGCGGTACATGAAACTGTGCTTTCAATCTTCTATGGTATGGTTATCGGGCTGATAATAAGAATGTCCCCCGGGCATTATATTCAAGATACTGTCACGTTCAATTCCACCTATTTCTTTAATGTCCTGTTGCCACCTATCATTTTAAATAGCGGGTATGAGCTGAATCAAGCGAATTTTTTCAATAATATGGTATCCATCCTAATTTTTGCCATACCGGGGACTTTTATATCTGCTGTCGTAATAGGTATCATACTCTATGTCTGGACTTTCCTAGGATTGGAGAGTATCGACATTTCATTTGCAGATGCAATGTCTGTCGGTGCCACTTTATCAGCTACTGACCCTGTTACTATCCTTTCCATATTCAATGCCTATAAAGTTGATCCTAAATTATACACAATTATTTTTGGCGAATCTTTGTTAAATGATGCAATTTCTATTGTCATGTTTGAGACTTGCCAAAAATTTCATGGTCAGCCTGCGACATTTTCTTCGGTTTTTGAAGGGGCAGGCCTCTTTTTAATGACCTTCTCTGTTTCATTATTGATCGGTGTTCTCATAGGAATTCTTGTTGCCCTTTTATTGAAGCACACTCTTATAAGACGCTATCCTCAAATTGAGAGTTGTCTAATCCTGTTAATTGCCTATGAGTCCTATTTCTTTTCCAACGGTTGCCACATGTCTGGTATCGTTTCCCTGTTATTCTGCGGTATCACTTTGAAACATTACGCTTATTATAACATGTCAAGAAGATCACAAATCACCATCAAGTATATCTTTCAACTGCTGGCAAGATTATCGGAGAATTTTATCTTCATTTATCTAGGCCTGGAGCTTTTCACTGAGGTGGAATTAGTTTACAAGCCACTTTTAATCATTGTCGCTGCTATTTCTATATGTGTAGCACGTTGGTGTGCCGTATTTCCACTATCTCGATTCATTAATTGGATTTATAGAATGAAGACAATCAGATCCATGAGCGGAGTCACTGGCGAGAATATCTCTATTCCTGATGAAATACCTTACAATTATCAAATGATGACATTCTGGGCCGGACTGCGTGGTGCTGTGGGGGTTGCTTTAGCCTTGGGTATTCAAGGTGAGTATAAATTTACTTTATTGGCGACGGTTCTTGTTGTCGTAGTTTTAACTGTTATCATCTTTGGAGGTACTACGGCAGGAATGTTGGAAGTTTTAAATATCAAAACTGGTTGTATAAGTGAAGAAGATGTATCTGATGACGAATTTGATATTGAAGCTCCAAGGACAATCAATTTTATGAGTGGTAGCCCCATGCCGACAGGTTTAGGGCCATATTCTGATAACAATTCACCTGATGTTTCAATAGATCAACTAACAGTCAACAACAACAACAACAACAACAACAAGAGTGTTCCTGATCATCCATCAATGGGTGACAATACCTTCGGAGAGTTGGACGAGACCGAAAACACCAGCCCTAACTTGGGAAGATCATCAATCGATAAGCGTAATTTAAGAGATAAGCTAGGCACGATCTTCAACGCCKACTCACAATGGTTCCAGAATTTTGATGAGCAAGTATTGAAGCCCGTGTTCTTGGATAACATGTCGCCGTCCATACAAGACTCAGCCACTCAGTCTCCTTCCGAATTCACTTCCCAAAACCACTAGACTCTTGCCTATTTTAGTATAAATATATCAATTAAGTGTTTATACATTCCCTTAGTCAGCTTTTAAGAAGAGCTTCCTCTTTTATGCCTCCTTTCATCTAACACCCTTTTGCTGGAATACATATATAGACACACCTATATAAGTGTTCTTATTAGCAAGCTATAACGTGCGTTACCCGATCGCAAAACGCTCTTCATTTTGCCGCTTTGTGATAATGAGGAATTTCTACTAGCTTCTAAAGAGCTGAATACTGAATCATCATAATCCAGACAAAACAAAAAGAATAAGGTAAATATCACCATATCAGACGCGTACCTCAGCTATCGAATACTTACAGCTTCTCGTATCATTGGTCGGAAAAGAGTGCATTTTTAGTTTGCTTTTTTGTTATTCATAAAAGATATATATTTATGGTGCTTTTTACTCGGTGTGAAAAAGCAAGAAAGGAGAAACTTGCTGCTAGCTATAAGGCATTAGTTGACTACTTGGTCGATTGTGATGTTCCCACCTTCTTAGCAAGAATTGAGACTATACAAGAATGGGACCGGTCAAGAGATGACCTTTACGTTTGGATCCCCATTCTAGATCGAATGGATGAACTCCTGTCGAAAGTGGCAGAAAAATATAATTACAAGCAAGATTCTAAAAAGGAATCCGAAGTTAAACTATTAGAAATGGAAGCGCATGACGTTATTTACTGTTTGAAGATGCTACAATTTACTCGTCGATTACTTTTGAACACAGAAAACAGATTTGTTTACTCCTCTGGGGATGTTTTAATACATCTGCTAAATTGTCCAAACTTCACAATAAAATTAGCAGTTATGAGGATTTTGGCTATTTTAGGCGAAAGATTTGTCATAGCGAGAGAAAAGATAGTTGCGCATAATATTTTTGGTGATCATGATCTAAGGAAAAATGCTCTTAAATTAGCTTTATCCTTGTCGTCTTCTGTCATGGATGAAGATGGAGAACATTTTTCACTCGTAGATTTGTACTTTGATAAGAAGAAAGTTCCTCAAAAATGGAGAAAGTTAAGATTTACGCACTATACTTCAAATGGCTTCAAAAAATCAAACCTGTCGAAAAATAACGGTAATGAGGTAACTTCCATTAAGAAGGTGACCATGACAAGTCAAGAATTATGCGATCACTCTTTGCAGGAAATCTTCAATAAAGGTATGGAACTTTTACCATCAGAAAGTTGGTTTGACTTTTCGGTAAAAGCCTCGGTGGCAAAAGCCTTCAGTGATGATTCTAACGAAAATAAGGATTTGAGGAACTTAATCATTGAAACAAAATTGAACGCTATTGCATTCGTGAACACCATTTTCTCACCTCCTCAAGTGAGTTCCAAGTTATTCGAATTGGATCCTTATGCTTTTAACAGTTTAACTGACTTAATTTCGTTATCTGAAACCAAAATACCAAAGGAATTAAGAACAGATGCTCTTTTCACATTGGAATGTATTTCTTTGAAGCACGTCTGGTGTTCAGACATCATTAGAAACCTTGGTGGTAACATATCGCACGGCCTATTGTTCCAGATTCTGCGTTACATTGCCAAGACATTGAGAGAAGCGACAGATGAGGTTGACGAAGAATATAATGTGAGGTTTTTCTACTTGATATCGAACCTAGCTGACGTTAAACCTTTGCATGAATCTCTGTTTGCTGCCGGTTTGATTCCTACATTATTAGAGATTGTATCTATAAGAAACTGTTCGTATAAGCGTACGCTAGCTTCGGCAACACATCTTTTGGAGACATTTATAGATAACAGTGAAACTGCTACTGAATTCATCGAAAACGACGGTTTTACTATGTTAATCACTTCTGTGGCCAATGAAATCGACTTTACACTTGAACATCCAGAAACATGGCAACCTCCAAAATATTCTGTGGTCTATTACTCAATCTCCTTCAGAGAGTTGGCATATATCAGAAGTTTGCTGAAGCTCGTTCTCAAATTATTAAGTACAGACTCAGGAGACAGGATTAGAAATTTGATAGATTCACCAATACTCGTTTCACTAAAGAAAATCCTGGAGAATAAATTTGTATTTGGTTTAAATTTAATAACTTACACTCTCGATGTAGTTCAAAAAGTAATAAATAGTGAGCCTACTATTTATCCTGTTCTCGTTGAAGCAGGTCTGATTCCATATATCGTTGACAATTTCCCAAAGCTATTAGGGCCTTCTGCGGAATTATTGAGTTTACTTCCTGACGTCATTTCCGCAATATGCCTGAATTCAGAGGGGCTAAACCAAGTTAAAGAAAAAGGTCTTATAAACCATCTATTTGATTTTTTGCTCGATGCTGACCACGCACGTATATTAACTGGGGGCGATCGCTCTACCGAATACGGTACTGACATCGATGAATTGGCAAGACATTATCCGGATTTGAAGGCAAACATTGTAGAGGCTCTATGTGATGTAATTAGAAAAATGCCAAGTGCATATAAAGATGAAAGAGAATTCCTTTTCACTTCGCCGAAAGATGAGAAATATTTCTTTCATGAAAAAAATGAGGAAGTGCTGGTTGATAAAGAGGAGCATGAGCCCGCTTATTGGGAGTTATTAGATAAGGGAACTATGTTGGACACGTTCACTAGTGTTTTGTTTGGTATGTCATTGGGAAATGGCTCTTTTTCGCAGGTTCCACAACATTTAGAAGCAAAAGATTTTTTGGCAATTCTATTCATGGAAAATCCGCCTTATGAATACTTTACTTCAGTAGCAATATCAAATGTCACCGAGGTCCTTCAGTACTTGGATGAAAAATATGAAGATTATGCATTCATGGATGTAATGAAAGCATTGAATGACCAATTAGAAAATTTGAGTGAATTTTTAAATAGTCCTAATGACACTAGTTTCTTTTTGGCAAAGGATGGCGACACTTCGATACGTAAATGTCATTCAAAGCTTTGTCGACTCGCCGCTATTTTAAACATTGTTACAAACGTTTACGTTGATCTTACAACCCTATCGTGTAAGAGAATCATGCAAATTTACAGTTATTTCAATAAAAGCGGCTTTTCTCTAATTAAAAACTTAAAACTACTACTCCAAAAGTGTGCATTAGAGGAAATGTATTTACGCCAACATATGCCAGATTCTATTATTACGGAAACTATGCCATTACCCATAGTAGATGTTTCAGGAGATGGGCCGCCGCTTCAAATATATATCCATGATCCAAAAAAGGGTGACCAAAAGGGAAAAGTTACTAGCATAAAAACAAGAAATACTCTCCAAGTGCGAACGACATTGTATACCTTACAATCCAATACTGCAGTTTTATTCCGTTGTTTCCTAAGATTAAGCCACTCCAGAAGTATGGACTTAGAACATAAAGATCTAACAACTGAGATTCACATCTTCGAAAACGTTGTTGAAAATGTTCTCGAAATGTTAAAAGTCACTGAACTTGAAGGTCATTTACCGTACTTTCTTGTTCTACTAAACTTCAATACCTTTGTGTTTACGATTCCAAAAGCTTCTCCAAACTCAACTGAAATTTTACAAACAATACCTGCTTATATTTTCTATCAAAAGGGAGGTTATTTACTTTATTTGCAAATTATAAGAGATCTTTTTACAAGAATGACAAAAATAAAAGATCTTTCTTCCCTTGACAACTTAAATTACATCGACGAATCGAACGGTATTTTAACCTTAAGCTGCTTAATAAATGCCCTAACTTTTATCAACAAGTCTATGCAAACTGAAACCATGGAAAATGTTCAAAGTATAGGTAAGTACTACGTTTCAGTAGATGAAGATTACAATATCATGAAAGCCCTTACGGTTCCTATTAAAGTAATGGCTCTAGCAATGATTTTAGATTTGGATAAATCAGATGGACTGTTCAAGACACAGTCTCGTAATGTGCCTTATTCTGTATTCAAGCAACTCTTGAGTATGCTGAAGAATGTATTCACCACTGTTAACATTCATACCAAAGAACTGTACGAATTGCACTGGGACTTGGTTTTCCCACCAATTAGAAAAATAAACTTATTTGAACAGGTTGATATTCCCGGCGATGTTGCGGCGAATTACTTAACTGAAACCGGGGACGACCTTCCTACAGATAATAGTATTGGTCTTTTCTCACCTGAACAATGGGAAAAGTATGTAAAATTAGCTGGAGAAGATAAGTCAATATACTACCCACAACCAATACAACCACAATACTACAAAGGATGTACGTCCAAGGAGCTAGATGAACTAAGGGATACTTTCTTCAATGATGGACTGCCCTCTAGGATTTTTACAGTACTGCCCTTCTATCCCAAACTTGTCAATGCTTTTGCAAAGACTCTACTACAAATCTTTACAAAATACGATGAACCCAATGAAGTATTTGCTGGCAAAATATTGGATAGGATCCTGGAGACGAGATTGGATGATCCCGCCACTTTGTCCTCATTGATTCATTTATTCGGTATATTCTTAAATGAGAAATATATTTATCAAAAGGCTTCGCACTTGATGCAGAAGTTTATTGAATATCTTGAAAAGTCTTTGAAGCCAGAACATGTTAATACACCTTGGTTTTCGAAAGCTCTTTACGTTTATGAAATCATAATAGCAAAATCAGAATTGCCCCAGTTTGAAGAGCTGTCTAAGGATGTTCTCTTGAGATATCCTTTACTTTCCATGGCCAAAGTCTTCCGCATACCAGAATCTATAAAACAGAAATTGTTCGATATACTAATCAGAGTTTCTGATATTTCCAATTTTTATTCCGCGCTGGCAACATCGCGTATATTAATTTTTTATTCTAGGGACGAGTTCTACGCTAACAACATAGCAAGATCAGGTATTTTGTCAAGATTACTAAAAGTGATAGGAAGTTTCCAAAAATTGGACAAAATTAACTTTCTAGAGTCATCTTTTCTTTTATTGACAAGAAGGTGTTTTGAAACAACTGAAAACGTTGACAATTTGATACGTGCAGAAGTTGATAGAAGCTTTACTGCTAGACCGTTAGGCGATGGAGATGATGCTGTGCGTGAATTAACAACTATTTTAGAAGAGAAAGCACACGTAGTTATGCGAAGTCCCTCTCAATTTATTGACATTCTTTGTGAAACGGCTCGATTCCAAGAATTTGATGAACAAGGTGCTTTGATTGATTACTCGTTGAAAAGATTTTTGGATAAGAAAAAGGAAGATACTCGAGTAATTCTAGACAAGGCTGATATATATGAGCGGACAGGTATTATGCATTTATTATTATCACAGCTTATGGCTGCTTCTGAAAAAGACTGGTTATCTGAACCGGCTAATTCCTCAGACTTGCCGGAGAACAAGAAAAATCAACTGGACCCATCAAGAAATCCCGTTTGTGCTTACATGGTATTTCTGTTGAAGCTTTTGGTAGAGCTAGTTAGTAGTTACAATCAGTGTAAATTTGAATTTCTAACGTTCAGCAGAAGAAACACATATGCAGAACGCCCAAGACCAAGAACTACCGCTATCAACTTTTTTCTTTATAGATTATTGGACAAACCTGTTGGAAATGACCATGATAAGCACGAAGCTAAAAGAAGAGAAGTTGTTGGAATGTTAGCGCGCTCCGTTATTATCGGTTTCTTAGCTACTGTTCAAGATGACAAAACGATCAAAAGTGATGTCAAGATTGTTGATCCTCATATGAATTTTATTAGAAAATTTGCAATTGAAGCGATCATGAAAGCAATTCGAAATGCAACTTCTTCTTCCAAACTTTTGGAAGGCAATCATTTAAAGTTAGATATGTGGTTCAGAATTATTACGTCAATGGTTTATGTCCAGGCGCCACATCTTCGCCAACTTCTTGATCCGAATAAAGTTGAGGCTGACCAATACCAATTGTGCAAGCTCGTTATAGATCTGGGACTTCCATCAGTTATTACGGAAGCTATGGCCAGTATAGATTTAAACTATCCGTTTTCAAAGAAAATATTCAACGTAGCTGTTGAAGCCCTAAATACCATCAGTTCAACGAGGAATAATTTTTCGGAACACTTCAAGATTGAAGACCATGACGAAGTTGACGACGAGGTTGATGAATCTGATAAAGAAGAGATTCCGGACATGTTCAAAAACTCAGCACTCGGGATGTATGATGTAGAAGATATTGAGGAAGATGACGATGATGACGACGATACTTCGTTAATTGGAGATGGTGATGCTATGGCATTTGTTGATAGTGATAATGGATTCGAAGTAGTGTTCAGTGATGAAGATGACGATATGGGAGAAGAAGGTGAAGAAGATGTTCATTCAAGGTCAGAGGAAAACGACTTATCCTCAGAAATGAATTCAAGCACAACAGGTGGTTCAGATGTTGACTATGAAGTTGATGACGCAGAAGGACTGGTTATCAATATTGAGCAACAATCAGGAGATGATGAAGATATGGCTGACTACGATATTGATCATAGCCATTCTTCCCGTACTGGTGATGAAGATGAAGGTTCTATGGACGTCATAGAGGTTTACGATGACGAGCTAAGCTCTGAATACGATGTCGATTTGAGCGATTATGACGTGGATGAGTCTGATTGGGATTCAGGATTATCCAGTTTATCCATTTCAGATGAAGAAGGCGAAAGTAGCGAAAACGAGCCGATTAACTCCACCAGAATGGGAGATTCAAGAAGAAGGTGGTTGATAGCCGAAGGTGTTGAGCTTTCAGATGACTCACAAGGGGAAAGTGAAGACGACGGGAGGGATGTTTTCCGTGATATCGAACACATCTTTTCAAATGAAAATGAACCTTTGTTTAGGGTTCACGATGAAATGCGTCATAGAAATCATCGTCGCTCGATTAATCGTACTCATTTCCATTCTGCTATGAGTGCACCCTCTTTAAGTTTGCTGAATCGCGGAAGAAGAAATCAAAGTAATTTAATTAATCCTTTAGGGCCTACTGGATTAGAACAAATTGAGAACGATATTTCTGACCAAGTGACTGTTGCTGGTTCAGGTTCTCGCCCGAGATCCCATCATTTACATTTTTCAGAAGTTCTTTTGTCAGGTGGTGTGTTTGATGAACCTGTTTTGGATGGCATCATTTTAAAGTCTACGGTATCAAGATGGAAGGATATATTTGATATGTTTTATGACTCCAAAACATATGCCAATTGTATCATACCCACTGTTATCAACAGAATATACAGGGTTAGCTTAGATTTACAAGAAAACTCTGAAAAACGCAAACAAGGAAAATCAAAGGATAAGCACCCTATTTTCTCTGAGCCAAGAGTGGAAAGTATCAGTAGTACAGACGCCATATCAGCAGAGGAAGATAGCGTGCAAGCAAGCAACGTTTCCCATGATGACCATGAACCTGTCTTTGTTACTATTCAAGGATCTGAAGTAGATATAGGTGGCACGGATATCGATCCTGAGTTCATGAATGCTTTACCAGACGACATAAGAGCTGATGTATTTGCACAACATGTTAGAGAAAGAAGAGCTGAAGCCAGACTTGATTCAGAGCACAATGCACACTCCAGGGAAATCGATTCCGATTTCCTAGAAGCAATTCCTGAAGATATTAGAGAAGGAATTTTGGACACCGAAGCGGAAGAGCAGAGGATGTTTGTTAGAATAGGTTCCTCTGCGAACGTGCTAAGAGCCGACGACGGTGCTATCGATAACGATGAGGAAGCTGAAAATTTGGATCATGAAAACAGTGATGATCGTAACATTGCCGAACCTGAAAAGAAAAAGCCGGCAAGAATATACTTTGCTCCATTAATTGATCGTGCTGGTATTGCTTCGCTAATGAAATCTGTGTTTATCTCTAAACCTTACATTCAACGTGAAATATACCACGAACTGTTTTATCGCTTATGCTCTAGTAAGCAAAACAGGAACGATTTAATGAATACATTTCTATTCATTTTGAGTGAAGGTATCATAGATCAGCACTCTTTAGAAAAAGTTTATAACATAATTTCTAGCAGAGCGATGGGGCACGCGAAAGCTACGACCGTCAGGCAATTACCTCCAGACTGTACGCCGCTTACAGTGGCTAATCAAACTATTGAAATCTTACAAAACCTGATTGATGCAGATTCTAGATTGAAATACTTTCTCATCGCAGAACACGATAACCTGATAGTAAACAAAGCAAATAATAAGTCCAGGAAAGAAGTGCTCACTGATAAAAAATTGAGATGGCCTCTGTGGCATTTATTCTCACTTCTAGATAGAAAGCTCATCACAGATGAAAGCGTATTAATGGATTTATTGACAAGGATATTACAAGTCTGTACAAAAACGTTGGCTGTTCTTTCCGTCAGTTCGAGTGGTAAAGAAAATTTGAATAAAAAGTTTCATTTACCAGATTTCGATGAGGATGACCTCATGAAAATTTTATCTATCATTACACTCGATAGTTGTACCACAAGGGTATTTCAGCAAACATTGAATATAATTTACAATCTCTGTAAAATAAAAGGGTGTATGGCGATTTTTACACAACACCTGGTATCTTTGGCTATAGAGATAATGGGCAAATTAAAGGATGCTCTGGATGGCCTATCTCGTGAGGTGAGTACGATAACGAATGGGATGGAGATCAACTCAGAGTTGCTACAGAAATTTACCCTTCCAAGTTCTGATCAAGCAAAGTTACTGAAAATTCTCACGACAGTTGATTTCCTCTATACTCATAAAAGAAAGGAGGAGGAGCGTAATATTAAAGACCTGCAATCTTTGTACGATCAAATGAATAGCGGCTCCGTGTGGTCCTCATTGAGCGAATGTTTGACCCAGTTTGAAAAAAGTCAAGCTATCAATACTTCAGCAACCATCTTGCTTCCATTGATTGAATCGCTCATGGTGGTATGCAGACGAAGTGACTTAAGCCAAAATAGAAATACGGCAAATAAATATGAAGATGCTAAATTACTTGATTTTTCGAAAACGCGTGTTGAAAACTTATTCTTCCCATTTACAGATGCTCACAAGAAATTGTTGAATCAGATGATTCGGTCAAATCCGAAGTTGATGAGTGGCCCTTTCGCACTTTTAGTCAAGAATCCAAAAGTTTTAGATTTTGATAATAAAAGGTACTTCTTCAATGCCAAATTGAAGCCCGATAATCAAGAGCGCCCCAAGTTACCCATTACTGTTCGCCGTGAGCAAGTTTTCTTAGACTCTTATCGAGCTTTGTTTTTCAAAACGAATGATGAGATCAAGAATTCAAGGTTAGAAATTACATTTAAAGGAGAAAGTGGTGTCGATGCTGGTGGTTTAACTAGGGAATGGTATCAAGTTCTTTCCAGACAAATGTTTAACCCAGATTACGCTCTTTTCCTTCCTGTGCCATCGGATAAGACCACCTTCCATCCCAACCGTACATCGGGCATCAATCCTGAGCACCTTTCTTTCTTCAAGTTTACCGGGATGGTTATAGGAAAAGCAATAAGGGATCAATGTTTTTTGGATTGCCATTTTAGCCGTGAGGTTTACAAGGATATTTTAGGTAGACCAGTATCGTTGAAGGATATGGAATCTTTGGATCCAGATTACTATAAATCTTTGGTATGGATTCTCGAAAATGATATCACAGATATCATAGATGAAACATTTTCCGTTGAGACTGATGATTATGGGGAACATAAAGTTATCGACTTAACTGAAGGAGGTAAAGACATAATGGTTACCGAACTCAATAAACAGGATTATGTAAAGAAAATCGTTGAATATAAGCTTCAAACATCCGTCAAGGAGCAAATGGATAACTTTTTGGTTGGCTTCTATGCTCTGATATCTAAAGACCTCATTACCATATTTGATGAGCAAGAATTGGAGTTGCTGATTAGTGGTTTACCTGATATTGATGTCGATGATTGGAAAAACAATACCACCTATGTCAATTATACCGCGACTTGTAAAGAAGTCAATTACTTCTGGAGGGCGGTTAGATCATTTGATGCAGAAGAACGTGCTAAGCTACTGCAATTCGTTACAGGTACCAGTAAAGTACCTCTTAACGGATTCAAGGAATTAAGTGGTGTGAACGGTGTTTGTAAATTTTCCATTCATCGTGATTTTGGTTCATCAGAAAGATTGCCATCATCGCATACTTGCTTCAATCAGCTGAATTTGCCTCCTTATGAATCGTATGAAACGTTACGAGGTTCTTTATTGTTAGCAATTAATGAAGGGCATGAAGGGTTTGGCCTTGCTTGATTATTGTCATGTGAAGTGTTATAAGTTTATGTAAGCTATGTATATTTAGAACTTTTTTAAGTCCAATTTTGTTTGGTCAAAGGTGAGAAAGGAACTTTTTGGAACTCTTTGGGATGTTTTATGTGTTGTAAATTAATATATTCTTGTTCCCTCATTTCGCTATTATTATTATTCTTTATGAACAAAAAGTAAAAAAATGAAAAATGAATTACATTTAAATATTAAATAATTATATATAATTTTACAGATAGGGGAATGAAAATCCACTCCTCGATAAACTATTACGAAAACAAATTACAGAATTAAAGTCAATTAGTGCTACATAGGAAATCTAGAAACCGAAAAGAATAGATGAATAGAAAAACTGTATGAACTATGAATACTATCAATCCTTCCATTCCCAACATGTCATGATTTCCCCATTTTCTTCTAGAAGGTATAATTCAATATTTTCAGACTGTTCTTTAATAATCTTGTCTTTAGTTTGAGCCCATAGGCTATTTTGTTCTTTCATTTTGGGTACACCGCTCAATAGTATAGTTCTCAGTTGGACTGTTGTTAAAAATGATTCCTCTTCTTCGTCGTTTTTGACATTTTTTAACTGATCAATGGCCTCTTTTACCAATTTTTCAATCACCTGTTCTCCCTGGACATAATCATTAAGCGTTGATTGCACTTTCTTGATGAAAAAAAAAACACTCAGGGCGATCAATACAGAACCACCGTACTTCTTTAGCCCCTCCTGAATATCCGCTCCCAAATGGCATTGCAGTTTGACGCGCCTTTTGGAAGTTGAACGAAAAACATAAGTAGCATCCTTCGATTGCAGACGACCTTCTTTGTCCATTTCAAAGTCCAACGGCAACCAAACAATTTCTTCGTTGTTTTTTAGTATATCAACTACATTTTTCCAGTGTTCATTAAATTCTTTCTGATTTTCCCATGACGGTCTTGAATTGGAAAATATATCATACAGGTTATTCTCTGTTTCACCACTTTCAAATAGGTTCTCTCCTTTCCCACAGTCCACTTGTCCATTCTTCTTTCTTAGGTATTCACTTACTTTCCAAACCAACTCGTCAACTTCCTTTTCTTTACTTTCATCCTTAACGCAATACTTCGAGAAGGGAACAATACCGTACGTTTCTAAAACAGAACTTCTAAGCTCATAGCCCGGTTCACATTCGATATTCATAAAGGAAGAACATAAGGCATGTTCAGGGCACTTTAGGCAACTAGGCCCATAAGCTTGTAAATAATCATCCACACGTTGAGTTTGAGGGAAAGTTGATAGCGCAAGTGATTTTATCGGCTCTTCATGACCGCAATATCCGATTCTAATTCTCTGTTCTCGAAACCAAAGACCAAAGAGAATTGGTAATACGATCAAAAGATAAAGGGCGAAATTCCATAGCCAAATAAAAACATGGGCAAAAAGCGGTCTAATGATGTCTATGCCTCTTTTAGTTTTGTTTTCTAGAAAGTGCCTGCTGCGGCCTTTTGGTTTTGGTGTATTTGCCTTCTGGAATTTTCTATTTTCCCTCTTTTTGTCTTTGTTTTCCAGACTAGATGGTGCTGTTACCAACTTTTCCTCTACTTCCTTCCGTTTTGTAGTGTCTACTGCGCCCTGAGTCTTCTCATCGGTATTTGCCATTATCGGATCACCTTCGCTTTTTGGCTCTGTTTCAGTTGAGATATTAAAATGTTCTTCTCTTTCCGCTCTAATAGATGACAGATCAGCTGATTTTATGGAGTGGTCATAGCTCTCGGTGGTCGCACTTGCCAACTCTTTGTTTAGTTGCACTAAAAATTCGTTCGACACTTTCAAATTAGGTAATTCTGGCCTTGCAAACTTCTCGGCTACTGGCTTTTCACCTAGAGGGGTTTCTTTGTGTTCCTCCCGGACTTCCATTTCGGAGGATAAAGTTACTAAAGGTTCTTCACTTTCTAGCTTAGGTTTGGAAAGAGGCTCTAACGGTTTAGTGACCTTATTAGCCCTCTTCTTTCTTTTCTTTTTAGAAGATTTCTCTTCTTTCACCCGTGGTGGGTTTGAATCATCTTTACTGTTTTCCTCCCTCTTCCTTTTGTTGGTTTCAACATTTTTACTCGCATCAGAGCTTGATTCTTGCTTTTTATTCTTCAAGGACTTTTTGCGATCTGCATTCTTCATTTCTGACTTCACAGCTTTCCTGACACTGTCTTTACCCTTTGGAGTTCCAGAAGAAGATTCCAAACGCTCTCTAACATTTTCTTCAAATAGTTTCACTAAGGCGGGCTTCCTAGCATTCGCTGGAAATGTAACGTCATTTTCCACCAGTATTCTTCTTAGTTGGCTTACTTTCAAAGTTTTCGGATCAAGGCTTGTGTGCTCCATTATTAACTAGATCAAAGACGCACCAAGCTGTTTTTTCCCCTCTGTTTTCCTGTAACGTGTTGCTTTTCGTGCTTATGTTTTCCCTGTTAAGTAGAGTCTTCGCTTATTTTTTATTTTTTTTTCAAGCTTGTTTATCACTTTCTGTTTATGGAAGGGCGATCAAAAAAATACGTATTCCATTCCGCATATAAAAATACTAAATATATAGAAAGTACGAAACATCGCAACTCATTGGAGGAGGTTTCAGCAAAGCGTATACCCGGCATTGCTATTCCGCCTAGCGTTTAGGACCTATTTCATCGCCAAAGGCTCGTAGAGTGGTCAAGTAGTTACCCTTGGCTATCTTGTCTTCAATGGCTTGAATAGTGTAGTCACTAAAACGCTCTTCATATGGGCCCAGGATTTCGCCTAATGTGACTCTCTGACCACTTGGAAGTAGATGATTTCCGGAGTCTGACAGCTCTGTTCTACAAGGAAACGTGTATGGCTTGCCTAGGGGGATTATCCACATCAGCATGTTCGAACCCATGAAATCTTTCAAATTGGCAAGCACTGTTTTCTTACTCCAAAAGGCGTGAAACTCCTTTCTATCGAATTCTACTACAAACCGTGACTTGTTGGGCACTGAGTAGTAGCAGAATATCTTTCTTGTCCCGAATTTTTTCCTCTTGCTATCCATGATCGCTTCCAGTGACGTTTGGTTTTGACCCATGTAAAAGACAGTCGCGGCCAACGTACTCGTATTCATTAGCCAACCAAAGATGGCCAAAGCCAACGTTAAGATGACATTCACGTTTAAAGGAGGACCATGGCCGCGATGCCGTTGAGTAATGTCCCTTATGTACACGCAGATTGGCAACCACATCAGGAGTAATAGACTCGAAAAATAAGCAACAAATTGGATGAAAAGTCTGTAATTGTCCCTACCAATAACAGTTCCCACCCACAGACAGTAATGATCGAACCGGGGGACACAATGGCCCAGCTCTGAAGAGTGGTGCGTTCGTTCCGTCTTCAAACTCTGACATGGACTACACCATATCGGATATCCGTGGGGGTCACACTGGTAACAACTTGGTGGAATCACTGCGTCGTATTCCATTGAAACGTCTTGAGAACCCTCGTCGTCAGCACCCTCCTTGGATACTGTGGGAAGGATTAAGTAGGGCGCTACATGGGGTTGTGTACCTGGACCGACCCAGATCACCATTTGGCACCATATGAAAACCACAATAGCATCTAGAAAACATACCACGCAAATGAGACCAATAGCGATAGATCTGTGATGGAGCTGTTTGTAGATTTGGTCATAGCACAACTTATGACAGTAAGCCCATGTACCGTAGCAGAGTAAACCAAAAACAATTCCTGGAAAGACGAACCTAAACCACCATCTGCGCCTGAGTCGAATATTACATGATAAAGACATCCATACACTCTCGTTTTTTCTCCGTAATGCCTCACCAAAAGGCTTTAATTGGTTTCGATAACGTTGCGGTGAGTTGAAATCCTCTTGGCTGGTGGCTGCTTTGTTTTTTGTTGCGTATGAGCCACTATTTACATTATAAATAAATAATGAGAAAAAAACTAAAAACGTCAAAGTTGGCCGTTTCGCTGGTAAATTTCTTAGTAACTACTAACAGAAGAGAAAAAGGCCAAGGTAGAGACAAACAGGATAGCAGTCACAGCCACCTATAAAGTCATATCGCCCAGTATTCCCCGTGCTAGTTTGGATCTGAGATTTGCATTACTGATAGAACGCCAGCGAGTAACGAAGTGAAAGAAAAATGCTTATGGATGAGTATGAGGAAAACAAGGACATGTGTCCGATCTGTAAAACAGATCGATACCTGTCGCCAGATGTGAAGTTTCTAGTGAATCCTGAGTGCTACCACAGGATCTGTGAGTCATGCGTGGACCGAATATTTAGTCTGGGTCCTGCCCAGTGTCCGTATAAAGGGTGTGACAAGATCCTTAGAAAGAATAAATTCAAGACTCAGATATTCGATGATGTGGAGGTCGAGAAAGAGGTCGACATCAGGAAAAGAGTGTTCAATGTATTCAACAAAACCATGGACGATTTTAATGGAGACCTTGCTGAATTTAACAAGTATTTGGAAGAGGTGGAAGACATTATATACAAACTAGATCATGGGATTGATGTGGTGAAGACTGAAGAGAAGCTACGTACTTACGAAGAGTTGAACAAGCAGCTGATCATGAATAATTTGGAGAGAAGCAAAACCGAGATGGAAAGTTTTGAGCAAAGACAAAAATTTGAAAAGGAAATGAAGTTGAAAAAACGACTGTTGGAAAGGCAAATCGAGGAGGAGGAAAGGATGAACAAGGAGTGGGCCAAGAAGGAAATTGTCAACAGGCTGAGTACGTCCACACAGGACGTTAACGAAACGATCGAGGGCGTCAAGAATACGGTCAAGTTGAAAAAATCTTCCGCCAGAAGGAAACTGGAAGAACTAAACAGGGTGCTCAAGAACAACCCGTACTTCAATTCAAACATGAACGTGCAGAACTCGAGACTCAAAGACGCCGTACCATTCACGCCGTTTAACGGTGATAGAGACATACACCCAAGGTTCAACTTGAAGGGGTCAGTGTACAACGACCCGTTCATCAAGGACCTCGAGCACAGGAAGGAGTTTGTTGCGTCCGGGTTCAACACTAACTACGCGTACGAAAGGGTTTTGACGGAGGCATTCATGGGTCTTGGATGTGTTATATCCGAAGAACTCTAAGGAAAAAGAAAAGAGCACGCTGTGATATATAAGTATGTAGCTAACCCCCCCTCTCTATGTAAGCACATATATGCATTAATGATCTGTTTCAGAGTACGCCAAAAGGCACGTATCACCGACACAACTCACTTCTGTCTTTTCCTCTCGCAATACTCTTCGAGCGTGTAATTACCCAAAGCGGAAATTTACACGCTTAAATGAAACAGATAAGCGGCAAACAGTGCAAGAACTCTAGACGCCAACGAAAACTGTAGAATGGCCAGTAGCTGCGAAAAGAGACCTATTGGGAGGGGAGTTGTTCTTATATAAACCTACCGAAAAGCAATGAACGGATCACGGACAGGTCTGCTTCCGAATGCATCGAGAAAGTAACCAAAACCACTAAACAAACAGAACATGCAACCAATCGCCACCGTCTCCGCCGCTTCAAAAGACAAGACCAGAAACGAAAAGAAGGACAACTACATCGTCAAGGGTGTGTTCTGGGCCCCAGCCTGTGTCATCGTCTAGCCGCCCCCGGCCGCTTCCCACCTGTCTTATTATCACTCTTCTTCTTCTCCCTCTACGCACACATGCCGTTAATTCGTAAGTTCCTTTTTTTTATAATTTAAATAAAATATTCTAAATAATTATAGTATAAGATACATTGATACCCTATACCAGCTTTTTTCCTTTCGCCAGCACGCATAACTGCAAACGAGGCACGACGGCACCTAGCGGGAACCATAAGTGAGGGTCTGCGCACCAGGATAGCCCGTCTGCGACTTAGGGTGCGGGTGGTGAGTGTACACGGGTCCACGCAAAGGAGGTGCCGTCTTCTCGGTCTCGTCCTTGTCGTGCTTCATCGTCTCCTCATAAGAGGGTGGGTCTGCGGGCAGCGGAGTCGCTACGTCGTTGTGCGTGTGCGTGTGCATCTGCGTGTTCTTTTTGTCGTTGCTGCCGTCCATAGTCGGTAGTTGCAATGTGATACTGTAGTTTAAACAACGCACAAGCTGCTGGAGACCGTTTGGCCTCTGGCGCTTTACCTTATCCCTTCCATCTATCCTTATTGTGAGAGATGCACGGCTGATTCATCCGTAGAAAGTGACACGCCGTGCACCGCGACCTCTTTCCCAGCAAGGGCCAATTCTTAGAAAACGATTCATAATAGAGAGACAGAAAGAAGTAATAGTATATATATATATATATATATATATGCATGGGATGGTAGCACGTGAGCTTCAAGGTAAAACAGGAGACACACAACACAACAAGAAACCATGCTGGGACAAACCTTCAAGAAGCCATGCAGGACCGTCGTGGAGCGGGTGTCCGGAACCACAGTGTTCGTGAGAAACAAGAGGACGAAGAGCAAGAGCGCAATGTCGCCCCTGGCGCAGAGAGTGGTCACGCAGCTGAGTGTGATTTCAGCGAGCAGAAAACAGCCCAAGCTGCTGAAACTCTCGCGGGAGGATTTGATCAAGCACCAAACTATCGAGAAGTGCTGGTCGATCTACCAGCAGCAGCAGCGCGAGCGCAGGAACACACAGCTAGAGTTGCAGTACAAGAGCATGCAGGGTGCCATGTCCTTGCTGCAAGAGCTCAGCCCTCGGCTATTCGAGGCTGCCAACGCCCCCGAGAAGGGCAAGCGCTTCCCCATGGAAATGAAGGTGCCCACCGACTTCCCTCCGGACACGCCATGGCACTACCACTTTCGCAAGTGAGTGCACCCCCTCCCCCCATCTGCTGTAAATAACCTCAAGCCATACGACACTATATACATGTACTTATATACATATACTTATACGCATGTAACGTGTATCTCACATGAGTTCAAGGACATCGCCATCGACGGCCGCGCTATTAATCTATTTTTTGCTTGAGGGTAGAAAAAGCAACAAGAAAAGAAAAAAGAAAGACGAGCTGACTCTTGCATAAAAGGACTCAGCGATTACATCAGGTTAACATAGCTGGTTTGAGCAAATAGAAAGGCTATACACAAATCCGCACACACACTCTCGTTTATATCATGCCCTCTACCACGTTGTTGTTCCCACAGAAGCACATCAGGGCATTGCCAGGCAAGATGTACGCGTTCTTCAGACAGCTTGTCAGTGGAGTAGTAATATCCAAGCCAGATTTGAGTCTGCGTTTCTCATCCGAAAGTGGCACGAAATTGGAGGACGAGGACAAGGAGGACGAGGAGGACGAAGAAGACGGAAACATGGTCGCCGGTCTGTTTCCAAAGTCGAACAACGTAGATCGCTCCCTGAACGGAGGTTCCTCCGTCATCCCATGCTCCATGGATGCTAGCCACCTGAACACTCCAATATCGATGACGCTATCCCCGGAGAATCGCATTAAATGCGAAGTGAATGCAAAGCTGCTACCGGGGTCCAAGCTGGAGCAAGAAGCCGGGATTTTGGTGACGTCGTCTAGCAGTGCGTCGAGTTCTCCGCTAAGTGCGTCAGGCTCCACCCCGGAGCACTCCACGAAGGTCTTGGAAAACGGTGAAGAGGAGTTCATCTGCCACTACTGCGACGCCACCTTTAGGATCAGGGGCTACCTCACCAGACATATTAAGAAGCACGCTATCCAAAAGGCTTACCACTGTCCCTTCTTCAACTGTTCTACACCCCCGGACCTTAGATGCCACAATTCTGGCGGGTTTAGCAGACGCGACACTTACAAGACTCACTTGAAGGCAAGACACGTTTTGTACTCGAAAGGCGTCAAACCACAGGACCGTAACAAATCTTCAGGCCATTGCGCTCAGTGTGGCGAATACTTTTCCGCCATCGAGAATTTCGTCGAGAACCACATCGAATCTGGCGATTGTAAAGCTTTGCCGCAAGGCTATACCAAGAAAAATGAGAAGAGATCAGGCAAATTAAGAAAAATCAAAACCTCCAACGGTCATTCCCGTTTCATTTCCACTTCACAAAGTGTTGTGGAGCCCAAAGTGCTCTTCAATAAAGACGCTGTGGAGGCCATGACAATAGTGGCCAACAACAGTTCGGGCAGCGATATAATATCCAAGTACGGCAACAATAAGCTAATGTTGAACTCAGAAAACTTTCAAATCGACATACCCAAGAGGAAAAGAAAGTACACCAAGAGGAAGCAGCAACAGCACCCTGATTCAGCAATAACATCATCAACCGACAAGAACCAACAAGAGGCCCTGGACGCCATCTCATCTGCCGCAGTATTTTCACATTTCGACTCCCATCTTCTCGAGCCCGTCACTTCCAATTCATCAGAATCTTCTGCGGAAATCATGGCCCACAGTAAGCAAATGAAAAATATCTTGATCGATATAAACAGCTTCACAAACGAGCAGCAACAACCACAGAATGTTCCTACGTTCATGCCACTGGATATTGAACAGTCCTCTTACGACCTGAACGACATGGCAATGTCGTATCCGATCACACCCGCACAAAACAGTCATAACAGTTCACAGTATACCAATGCAAAGATCACTCAAATATTACAGACACAACTGGACCCAGAATATCTTAGCCAAAGCCATATAAGAGAAACGCAGCAATATTTGGACTTTTATAACGATAATTTTGGATCGCAGTTTTGAGTAAATAAACACATGAGGAAAACGGAAAAAAAGTAAGGGTATCATACGTGGAACCCCACTAGGTAAAATTAATAACGATTGAGTTAATATATGGAGACAATGTTAAAAAATTAGGGCAAAAAAAACATAAAGGGTCACGAAGGGAATTCTGTATACTGTATAATATCTTCAAGATGATATAATCAAATTTCATATTATTATAAATGGAAACTTTCGTTACAATAAGTACACATGCCTTTATTGTATTCAAGTATCATCGATTCTTATCGTTTTAAACGTCTGTAGTTTCTTTTTCGAGATTGATTGGCAATGCTAATACGAAAAAATAAAGGTCAAATTTTGAAAACAATAAATAATAACAAGTAAACAAACAAATAAATGTACATTAACTGGCACTAAACAAAAGGTAAAAAGAAAGCCATTCAGTATAAAACTCCATTTATCTCCTTCTTTTTATTTTTTTTCCAGAAAAAAACCAAGGCACATCAGCAGATAATCATATTTTGCCATGCCTTATGATGATGATCACGATGATGGAGAAATAAACTTTAATGAACTTGTAGGGAATTTATTAAGCTCGCATAATCAAGAAGAGCAAGCACAAGAGCAAGAGCAAGAGCAAGAGCAAGAGCAAGCGCAAGAGCAAGAGCAAGAACAAGGCGAAGTACAAGCACAAGAGCAAGGCGAAGTACAAGTACAAGTACAAGTACAAGAGCAAGAACAAGAACAAAAGAGACAAGATCTTGACAAAATAAATACAAATGTCGAAGACATAGAATCCAAACACCTACATAGCGGCCAGGCTGACCATGATCATCCGGATCAAAACATCGAACTACCCGATTTTGGCGATGAAGAAGATGAATTAGTATCCGTCGTCGCAAATGCTGTTCAGGATATCAACAATGACAGTGGCAGTAAACCCAGCAGTCATCTAGGAAATGAATCGGAACATGAAGTGTCCAATACACTAGATGATAACCACGAAAAACAGCAACATCAAGAATGGGCTCATATCTTACAGCAAGGAATATTACAGGAGGAGGAAGAGTTTGTACCGGAACATACAGAGAGACGTATCAGCTCTAGTCATCACCATCACCATCATCACCGTACCGATGACCAGCTTGACCAAGATGATGAAAATTTGAGAATGGCTATATTAGAGTCTCTGCAAGAATTAAACACAGATGATGGCCCAGAAAAAGAACAACATAAACACGAACACGGTACTTCCAGTGGGAAATTGTCCAGCAAGAAGTCTTCAAAGAAAAAGAAAAAGGACAAATCCAAAAATAAAGAATTATCAAAGGAAAAATCCTCAAAAAAGAGCAAGTCTTCAGGTCACTCCAAAAAGCACACAAAGGATCGTTCTAAAGAAAAGTCAAGTAAAACCGCTAGCAATGATAATGCACTCGATTTCAGTAATATATTAGATAATCTTATTCATGAAAATGGAGATGCTACAACAGACACACGTAAATCAATATCAGACATTCAAGAACAACCCCTCACTGACAAAAATCGCGAAGACGTGGAAGCACAGGCTCTCGTGGAAGCTACGCTAAAGGCTTTTGAAAATGAATTACTAAGTTCAGCGCCAACTGCGGGCCCCACACAGGACCAATCAACCGAACCTTCAACTTCTACTAAGACAGCCGAACCAGCACGGAAACCGACTGCTGATGATATCCCGTTGGCTATGTTGCAAGCTTTCAAGCCCAAAAAGAGACCTCCTCAAGAAAAAAAGAAATCAAGAAGTAAGACTTCTAAACCTGCATCTACAACAAATAAATCATCTGCATCTGAACCAGCTTCCAAAAAAAAGAAAAAAAAGAAATCAACCAAAGAAACTAATAAGACTCAAGAAAATTACGAAGAAGATGAATTCTCTAGGGTACTAGCCGAAATGGTTAACCAAGTGGTCAATACTTCACTAAAGGATTCATCAATCACAACATCTCCCTCCGCTCAGGATAACAAACCGGAGACGACAGCTGGTTTTGTTGCGTCTACCCAAAACCAGTACCCATCTACCATAACTTCTACCACAGATTCTGGTGCAGCCAATGACGACACCCTTGATTTAAATCAAATCATGCAAAATGCTATGGCTATGGTTTTCCAAAACCAAAATGACGCTGATTTCGATGAAAACATTGTCGAAGATTTTAACCGCGGACTAGGTGATCTGAGCGTTTCGGATTTGTTGCCTCAAGATAACCTTTCTGGGTTGGATAAGAAATCATCTAAAAATCTGAGCAAATCTGAAAAGAAGTCATCTATTTCGAGTAAAAAGTCTTCCAAAAAGGCATCTAAAGATGTGTCAGATACGGAAAAGGCTAGAATTTCTTCCAAACCAAAGAAACCTTCCAAATCAGAATTATCTCAGGAAAAGAAACTACGCAAGAGGTACAGTTCCATTGCCAGCGAGGCTGCATCTGTAGCTAGAAAGAAGAGATGGGCCAAGAACAAAGAATTAAAGGAAAAAGAGAAACTTGAACGTCAAGCCGCAAGAGAAGAAAGAAGGCAAAAGAAAAAGTTGGAGAAGCAAAAGCTGGCTGAAGAGCAAGAAGAACTGACCAAAATCGTTGACCGTGGCCCACCTTATCCTCCGGATTTAAGACTGACCAAAAGCGGTAGACCAAAGAAGCCGTATAGGAGATGGACTCCTGAAGAATTGTTAAAGAGATCACAGGAGGCAGAAAAACCAAGGAAAGTGAAAAAAGAAAGAAGAAAAAAGGACAAGAAAGTTAAGATACCTTCATCCACATTGAGAAAGATTCCTTTATTCAATTTTGTTAAAGATAATGTTCAGCCAGGAGCAAGACACCGCTTAAACGATATTGAAGGCTCGCTGTCCTCCATTGGTTTACACAGATCGCCTGACGGTGTCCGCAGAGTCATTTCAAGACAAAAAAGTGAAGATAACGAATGGCCATTATCAGACTCCTCCACATCCCAAAATTACGATACGCATTTAAAAACCGTTGTGCATAAAGAAAAAATCTCTTTCCACCCTCCCTGGACTATACCATCCCAACCACCATTTGCTTTACCTGTTGCAAGAAGGAAGAAAATACCAAATATCAAAAAATACAAAAAGAGAAACAACAATTCTCCTCGCATTTCCAAGGAAAGTATGCTGAGTGCAAGAAACAGAATTATACCAGCTATTTTATTACCAATAATAAACACATTAAAGGCAGCCGCGAAGTCCCAAACTGCTGCTGGAGCAACCCCCGAAGAAGCAAGAAGGCGCTTGGCAGCTATTATTCAGCATGCTAAGTCCACTGTTATTAAGGCTGCTTTACAAGCAAGAAAAAACAGTATTCAAGCTTCTAGCGCCAAGGAAACTACACCAGGATTGGCCGTAATTCCGCCTCAAAAGAAGAATCCACTGAGAATGATTCCAATTTTCAATACGTCTCGGGTGAAACAACAACCAGAGAAGTGTCCGATTATTGTAAAGGGAGTCACCAGTTCAGTGTTCACTGATAAAAACACCCCTGGTTTCTACTCTAACACTACGAGTAATGAACAGGCACTCAAGAGTATTGCTGCCCCAGTTAAGATAGAAGATGGTGATTCACATATACATCCTATTCCAATAATGCCTATAACTTCAAAACCGACACAAGATAATGTCGAAGATATTAATAACGCGAAGGAGACTGCTAATGTTGTTGACGCAAAAGCCTCGTCAGACGCTGCTGGTACTGGTGACACTGAACCAGCGAATGACACTGATACTGTAGAAGATATTAAAGAGGTTACCAACGTCGAGACTGTAGAAGATGTTGCTTCAACCGAAAATAAGATGAACGTGGTATCAAATGATCAAAAGAGCACTCCAATCGACTTTTCTGGTGTTGACAAGATAGACGAAGAAAAACCAGAAGATAAGATGAACACAGAAAAAGATCTAAATAAAAATAAAAGTGCGCTTGGTAAGGAAATTGAGAATAAGCACATACTGGATTCCGAAGTTCCTCAAACTACTGGCACAGATCGTACAACTGATGTTGGCGAGAAGCCTAGATCGATTACTCTTACTGATAAACCACTAAATGAATCGAAACCGAGAATACCCATCATATTTCCTTTGAAAAGACCGCAAATCAAACCTGAAGTTAATGTCATTGATTTAGTTCAGAACTTGGTGAAAAGTAAAATGCCTGAAGTGAAAAACGAATCAATTGACCTGGGCAGTAACATCACAGACATTCTTTCCTCCACTATCACTAATATCTTGCCCGAAATCACTGCTGCTGATGTAAAAAATTATCAATATGAAGACGAAAATGTCAAATATTTGAAAAAGACACCAAGACAGGTTTTAAATCTAGACGGACTAGTTCCCCCATCAGGTAGATGCATTACTAAAGCTAAGCGCATTCGTCGTATCAAGAAACCCTCTCCTGACGCTACCGTTTCGCAGGAAACTAACACGAAGGCAAGTAATGAAACCATTACTTACACTTTCGACATCCCTTCTCCAGAAGAAATGCAAAGCAAACGTAGCGTGGTGCTAAAGTATGCCAAGGCGAGATTAACGGAGAGTGAATTAAACTCTTTAAAAAAGGAGATTAATAATGTAAGGAAAAGGAGATGGAGAGAAATTAACTCCACAAAGAACTGGGAATACGACGTAAAATCTAGGTTAAGGAAACGTGCGAGTGGATTTTTTGGGGAAGAGGAATCTGAAGCGAAGTCCAATTGGATTGAAGAAAGATTCCAAGAAAAGGCTAGCCAGGAAAAATACAAGAGTCGCCTTGAAACAACTGAAAGCCAAGCAAACAATACGAAGATTGTGATTGATGACAAGGAGATTTTGAACATTCTTGCTGTAAACATGAATAGTCTCAACACGGCACGTTGCATTGAAAAGGACATTCAAGAGTCATTCAAAGAGGAAAAGTTAGCCTCTATACAACCAAAGAAGAAAAGGAAGAAAAGCATCTTAAACTGAACTGTTATTAACTGGGTGTGATGCATATGTGCAAACAGGCGTACCCACACACACACACACACACACATATATATATATATATATATATTCGCATAAGTAGATGTGTTTTCTTTAACTTGTAATACTAATAACATAATACGAAATCTGGAGTTTATATTTTGGGTTTCTATGTGGGACAACAAATATCATACATTATCATCGTAATCTAGACAAATGTGATGTGTGGATGATAGTAATAATTACAGTTGAAATAAGACCTTTTGACATCATTCCAATCTGGTAGCTGTTCATCTAAAGAATACGTTGTATAGTCACATTTCATACCATAATTACCGACATCAATCTCAACAATATTTTTGTACACATCATAACATAACGACCTGTCAGCACCTAATCCGTTAAAAAAAGAGAAAACACCCTCTGGTTTGATTAAGCCTACTATGACATCGTATAAGTCCAACATATCTTGATAATGCTCGCTAAATGTATCGTAATAAATACCATCAAAGAAAACTTCACCTTCGTCTAGTAACTTATTCAAAGTATCTTGCCATCTACCCTCCAAAATAACCACATTATCCTTTTCGTACCAACCGTCTTCTTTCATTTTCTCAAGGACGTCTGGATGGGCTTCACAAATATAATGACGGTAAGGTTTTTGAGCTTGAATAAAAGTATCAATGATACCCATTCCGAAGCCAATGTTCAAAATTGTGGCGGATCCAGTGGCCTTAGGGTCGGGGAATAGAGTCTTGGAGGCAATTTCCATAATTTTAGTTTCCCAATCCATCATAACACCGTCCTTATTATCCTTTGTGATGAGCGCATCGTCTTTGTACTCTAATTTTGTCTGTAGGTACACTTTTTGGTTTGCAGCGGTAGCATCATTATCGGCAACCGGTTCTTGTTCCTCACTATCGAATGGGAGTTTAGTGGTTTCTTCAGGATTCGCTTCCTCCGACTCATCCATGTCTAAGAATTCGACGTCACCGCCATTGAGTTTTCTCAACAGCAACTCTGCAGAGACACCGGCTTCCACAAGACGCCTATAAAGAGGACTTTCCCTATCTTGGTTTCTCTCTAAAAGTAAATCTCCTACTGTTTTGTCCTCGTAGTCAATGAAGTTCCACCCAGCACCATATTCAAAAAGAATATTCATCATTTCCAGCACCACTTGCAGTTCCTCATCATTGATATCCAAGGGAAGCGATCTTGCCAACACGTGCAATGGCGTCGTATTTGAAGTCTTATCATCGTCACTGCATACTTCTAGCGTGGGATTGCATTTATCATCCTCTTCACGCTCAAACGCAGCAACCTGCTCCAAAGTGTACGTAGCAGGTATACCACACTCTAAGAAATGCTGCAGTTTTGGCACATAATAACTTTTAGAAATGGGCCTCTCTGGGAAAGTAAGCAAGCTATGCAGTTCTGACATGCTTGAAGAAGTTTGCCAAATTTCGATATAAACTCCAAATTCGTCTCAATCGCACCGTATCGGCAATGCGATTATGTATTTGATTTGACTCAAAATCAAGATGAGATGAGCTCTGAAAAATTTCAGAAAAAGAAACGGCTCAACTATCGCCGAAAAGGGCAAGGGACCCCTATAGCTTTGCATTTCCTATATGTGCCGAACACAAGTTCTAAATGACAAGTTCGAGTGCAGGTGATGCTGATCTAAAACGACATGGGGAAACACAATCGCATAGCTTGGTGATACATATATATTGCCCTGTAACAGTGGCACTAAATGAGCCAAAATGATCCCCCCCTTACCCGCGCGGTGATTCCTCTAAAGCGAAGGGGTTTTCATCAGGTAAAGAAACGTCAAAGGTTCTATATATTGATTCTTGAATGTGGGGCGCGGTATAGTAGTAGTTGAAGCTGGATTCAAGCAAGCAGTCTTTCCACGTTCTACTAGAGCTAATACGAGTGTGTGAGATTCAGAAAGCGCGTTTGGCTGCATTGGTATGACATATGACATCTAGAAAAAGGTCTCCGCACGATTTCATTTTTAAAGAGGAGCTGGGCCATGGCTCTTACTCCACTGTATTCAAGGCTGTTGATAAGAGAAGTCCGAACAAGATCTACGCCATCAAGGTATGTTCGAAGAAGCACATAATAAAAGAAGCCAAGGTTAAATATGTGACTATTGAGAAGAATACCATGAATTTGCTAGCGCAGAAGCATCATCCGGGCATAATAAAGTTGTATTACACTTTCCATGATGAAGAAAATCTGTATTTTGTACTAGATTTTGCTCCAGGGGGAGAGCTACTTTCTTTGCTACATAGGATGGGCACGTTCAATGAATTATGGACACGACATTTCACCGTACAGTTGGTTGACGCATTAGAATTCATCCATTCCCACGGTATCATCCATAGAGATTTAAAACCGGAAAATGTTCTTTTAGATAAGGACGGTAGGCTAATGATCACTGATTTCGGTGCTGCCTCTACCATAGACTCTAGTCTGAGCGATAACTCAACCCGATGCAATTCCGACAGTAACAGTGTAAACGACAACCAAAGTTGTGCTTCGTTTGTCGGAACCGCTGAGTACGTGTCTCCGGAACTGCTTCTTTATAACCAATGTGGTTATTGCTCGGATATATGGGCTCTAGGCTGCATGATATATCAGTTCCTTCAAGGACAGCCACCTTTCAGAGGGGACAATGAGTTGAAAACCTTCGAAAAAATTGTGGCTTTAGATTATCCTTGGGGCCCCAACAAACGTCTCAATAACACTACTTCGCCGATCAATCCACTCGCAATAAACTTGGTACGGAAAATTTTAGTGGTAGAGGTTAATGAAAGAATCTCTCTCTCGGTGATAAAGAAACACCCGTATTTTGCTAAAATAGACTGGAATGACAAAGTCAAGATATGGAGGGGAATTTGGCAAAACCCACAGGGACAACTAATACAACAGTCTACTGGAGTACCCTCTAGTTCACCACAACATGTGCTACCCATCCGGCAACTGCATGTGATTGACACCCCAGCAAGAAATATACAGATCACTAAACAAAAACGTAAGAAACCGACAAAAATTTCCAGCACCACTAGCAGTATAGTAGTATGGAGAAAAAGGCTTGGTATATCCACAGGCAAGGATGATTTGGGTACCGTCCCATCCACTGCTCCCACAATTATTGTCCCTAATGACAGCAAAATTTCAACCGCTACAGTGACACATTTGAGCTCGAATTCTGCTCCACCGACAAGTTCCCAACCCATTCAAGCTCAAACGAAAAGAACGCAACCTACTGCTCCTAATAGAATACCCCCCAAAGTTCTAATAAACAGTGCTAATATAAAAAATAAGCCAACTCCGCGACAGAAGGCTATTGTACCAACACCATTAACACCACCAACACAACCAACACMACCAACACAACCAACACAACCAACACAACCAACACAACCAACACAACCAACACAACCAACACAACCAMCACAACCAACACAACCAACACAACCAAYACAACCAACACAACCAACACAACCAACACAACCAGCTCCTCTAGCGCCGCCGTCTGTTCCGTCTGTTTCGTCTGTTCCGTCTGCACCTCTGGCACCACCATCAACACAATCATCATTATCGGCACCATCGGCACCATCATCGATACAGTCATCATTACCAGCACCATCGGCACTATCAACGCAGACAAAGCAACAGGATATGGTACCAACTCTAGATGTGAAAAATACGATCGATCCCTCTACTCTCAAACAAGACTATGTCTTTATATATGGAATTCCATATGAAGCCGAAGGGCCTGCCATGTCCTTGAATAGCTATAATAAAATTGATAACGATTTGATAACGTCGCTAGTTACACAGTATAAAGAAGAATTAAAAAGCTCTAAGATGTTTTTACAGTTGTTGACTTTGAAAAAAAATGGAATCTTGAGCTACAGGAACGCAGGTCAAGAAGATCGCGATAATCAAGGCAATATGGACCACCAAATGGCTAATATTGAGGATACGGATTTATCCATGTATGATTTTGAATTCAATGAATTGTCGAGAAAAGGGTTTTTAATCTTAGAAAAATACAAGAATAAGCTATGGTTTATCTCACTGCCCTCATATTCAATATTGTCTAAAATACCATTTAATGCTGAGAAATCCTTGACAATAAATGACAATGAAAATTGGGTTGATTGCTTCTTTAGAGCAAGACAGCTCCTAGAGGAAAAGCAAATTCTTGATAAAATTAGTAATGTTTCCTTTGACAGCAAAGTGTCTAACGAAACGACATCGCCTCCGCCAACATCTAAAAAGGATCACACACCAAGCATAAGCAATGGTGTAACACCGCCTGCCTACGATATAAAATACGGAAGCCAGAACAATGTACAACAAAATAATAACGTAAAGCAAGAAGCGCTTTCCCACATAGCCACTACTGGCAAAGACAAGCCCAGTGTAAATTCAGCTTCCGCCATTACTCACCCAAGGGTTTTGTCAGGCAATAGCACCAATAAAAGCACAAGAAAAACAATCGCAGGATCGCCAAAGAGTGCTCCTTCTGCTAATGCATATAGCAATACTACAACTCCAATATCGGGCAACCGGTCTACTAATGTAACAAATAATAGACACGTTCCTTTACTATCTAAGAGACAGAACCTGCCTACATATTCCAATTCATCTCCTACAGTCAGGTCTCAAATCAAATCAGCGGGTCAACGACAACCAACGCCTTCGCCGCCACTTTCACCCATGGAATATTCAGCCGTGAAAGAGAAATATTCAGCACCTTCCAACATGGTGATTAGTAGCAGTAGGTACGAGGTTCTGCATACTCTTAATAACAGCCAAACAAATTTTGATAGGGAGATAGCTAGTAGAGGTGCATCGGCTGCATTTAAAAGTTTACAAAAGAATAAGAAGAAAAATTAGCATGCTTTGATAATGACCTGGGATTTTTCCACTCCGTATGCGAGATTAAACAACTATTTTTTGCGGACTTGAAAAATCACCTTATATATCATTCACAAACATTTGTAGTCTCACGATCTGTACCATTTATTCGTACAGAACGCATATGTTTTATATATGTCTATAATATCTGCAAATGAAAAGTTATGATATGGTCATTATTAGTCCTTTTAAGCAATAAATGCCAAAATTAATAAGATTATCAAGACAACGATGAGTAGTCCTATACAACAGTCATCATATTTTTCTTTGTTCTTCTCATAAACCCATTCTAACTGTCTACGGCCCCTTGCTAACTTATTGACAACAGTGTCCATACCTTCATCCATATCATCCAATAATTGTCCTTGATTTTCTAACTCATCCCCCATTGTTTGGGCTTGGATATGCAAATTCTGCATTGTCTTATGAATACCGTCCAAATGAACATCCTGTTCCCTTATCATTTGTTCTTGAAATGGGTTGGACATACCGCCGTCATTATTAGTGTTGGAAACCGTCGGATTTTCCTCTGTTTCATCTAGTGGAATAGTTGTCTGAGTAGATTCTTGTATCCTTTGATCGAAACGCGTTTTCAAGCCATCAAATTGTTGTTTTATGTCCTTAACTTGTGTCTCTCTGTCAGACACATCTTCGCTTTCATCCCTTTTCATGACGATTATACTTCGGTCTAAATCCACTATTGTTTCCTCAACATCCTTTAAAATATCCTGTATTTCCCCCTCTTGATCATCATCACCGGCGGTGTTGTGACGGGTTATATAGTTTCCCAAGCGGTCCAATTGCTCTTTGGTATCCTTGACGACTTGTTGAAACGGATCTTCACTGTTATTCATTTTGTAAAGCTGTAGTGTAGGTTTTCAGTTGAACCCCTTTCACGTTAAATTTTAGATTATAGTTCAGACAAAATATATTAAATATCAGCGGAGCTTTCTAGAAAAATGCGAATAGCAAATCTCAGTGTATTTTCTTTGGTTTGTGTTTGTGTGGTTTCGTTTATCTTCAATTGTTCATTGATTATATTTTATCTTGGAATATCTTATGGAGGTTAAAAATAGATAAAAAAGTAAAATAAAGTGAAACTTAACAAAACTGTTTTGATAAAACTATCTCCATAAAGGAAGATTTAACAGCGTGTACGATGAATGGAGATGAGAACAAAAATCGCTACAATGAAGTTGCGACCCCTATAGCGGGGGATGCTTCAAGTAAGCATGGACTTAAAGCAGAGCAAAATCAAGGTGAGAACAACAATGACTACAGTAATCGTGATAATGGCATTACAGATATAAATAGTGATAAGAATAACAACTATAATAACTCACAAACGGGAAGTATACCATCTTTTCCAACAAAGGGATCGAAAAACGTTGAAAGTACGGGCAATCAAAACATAAAAATAGAAGAATCTAGTGGTTCGAACTTGACGATGGAAGAGTCATCTGATTCTAAAACTTCCAAATTAGAAAATGTGAATCTCGCTTCCACAGTAGGCGGTTCTCAAACTAGGAAGTATTTGAATGCAAACGTAACGCCACACCTATTAGCGGGTATGAGGCTCATAGCCGTACAACAACCGGATGATCCGTTACGTATGTTAGGGGAATATCTAATCAATCAAAGCGAAATTCAGAAAAGCGGAGAAAATGGGAACAATGTTAGCGTATGAGAACCATTAACCTTACATAAGTATATATGTGTATTTTATTTGGATATTGACAAGTGATAAGAGTGAACTAAAACAAAATACAACAAAAAGAATGTCATTAAAGTAGCTTGGAGAAGTGTTATTTTATGAAAGAAATTTGAGAGCTTAAAACTTCTCTTGTTCCATATTAATGTCAACTTTATTCATTATCTGTAGCCCATATCCGCAAATTAAACTGATCACGCCAACCTTCCAGCCATTCCATAATTGGCCTGTATTTGTTTTGGAACCGTTTCTAACCACATTCCATATCCCGTTGTATTTCTTTGGTTTCACTATTAATTCAGTGGAATCGACTTTAAACAATAATCTTTGGTCATTTAATAGATAGTTTAACTGGCAACGACGTAATAAATTTTCCACAGGTAACTTAATAAACAGTTCTAAGGATTTAGAAAAGAATTTCATTGTGTTATACATGACAGTTTGTGAATATTTTTCTATGTGGAATTGATTGTAAATGACCAAGTCAAATAATTTGTTGAAAAAGCTGTTATTGATAGATTGTAAAATGGTTAAAGACCACATATCTAGAGGAATGGAAACACCGTTTCTACGCCACGACCAACACCTAATCAGCTGTCTCAAACTTCTGGTGTTGGTGATCTTACTTTTGGCATTCGCCTTCCTTTTGAATGACGTTACTATCAGTCTTGTTCTTATTAAATCCACAGGTAGCAATATAATACTGGTAAATATTCCTGCACCCAAGGCTAAAATAAATGATTTAGAGATATCCGATGAGTTGATAACCTCCATGAAATAAGGGTCAGGAACACCCAAAAAAGATGAAAGTAACCCAGTGAACCATGTGTCAATACTTAGGGAAAGGAAATTGTAAATAAAAGTTGTGTTGTTAGCCTTCCATAACCCACGAATACCTTCCTGGTCAAATAGGGAATTAATGACATCTATTGTATGTAGGGACTGTGGCATGATGATCAAAGAGCTATCAGTGAGCCCAGAATGTGGACCGTCATCCTCGTCGACGGTACTAGGTACAATGGAATTAGCTTCAGCTATCTTTCTTTCTATGGGGAAAAAATCGATCTCCTCCTCATCGTAATCATTTTCTCCTTCTTCGTCATCCCCCACAACGCCTCGCTCCTCATCCCGCAAGACTATCGGTGGTTGAGGTTTACTTGCATCAGTTGTAGGTTTGCCTATTTGGAACTCACCTACTTGAGTCAGTAATCTAGCTACATCAAAGGGTTGTTGGATGAGCAATTGAAAGTACTTTCTGAAAAACATATCGAGCAGTTGTTCAAATATTTTCCGCCATTTCTGAAGGTTAACCAGTTCCGCCCACTCAAAGTTATTCAGACTACCTATCTCACCACTGCTCCCTTCTGGCGACAGCCCATCATTCATCGAGTTTGACAATTTCTTCATTGGGGAACTTCTAAACAAGGCATTGGCCATTCTTTTTGTAGTCGGAGATGAGTTGATAACGTTTAATTTTGAAGCAATCGTATACCCCTGTGGATCGACTACACCTTCTTCTGGCTTGAAGACGGCACTATAACCAGCATTAAATGAATCAGGATCGTAATAAGGCCGTATCTGAGCCCTTGAGGAAGCCTCCGTGGCACTATTATTATTCATTACAATTAGATCTTCACCTATATAATTTCAAAAAGAAACCTGGAACAAAAATCGAGGCAAATCAGTTATAGTTCGCGCTCTCTTGTTACTTCATTATGCAGCAATAGTTGTAAAGGGTTTTCAAAGGCATACATATTTAAATTTACATCCTATTTTCTTTTTCCCAAATCATACCAATTCTAAGACTTTGTCATCAAAACCCATAAACACCAACATCCATACATACTCGAATTCAGTTTTTTTTTTCCAAGAGTATTTTATTCAGAAATCGATCTTTCAAAATTAGCCCGTGCAAGCGGCCACAAGAATAGAGCCGCTAGACAGAGAATCTCGAAGGACGATACTAACTATTAGCTTGAGCATTGTGCTTTGTAGGAGCCCGGCTCAGCCTGCCCTTGCCTGGACTACCCAGCCAGTGTGCTGAAACTTTTGTCATTCCAAGTCAGCTGAGAGTATAATATTGATATTATCAAATATCGATTTAATGGTTCAACCTTAAATAAAGGTTATAAGATTTTTTGGTGTAAGAAAAAAGAGTCGCACACAGAAATCAATATAACCATGGCTAAATTTTTAAAAGCAGGCAAAGTTGGTACGTAAACTTATTCTAGCTGAGATATCAAATAATAAGGGGACCTTTCGAGTTTATATGACGCAACATGGATGATAGGCGATCCGAAGGACAAACAGTGAGAAAACTACATGTATTATTTAACAGGAGCGGATAATTCCAATTGTACGAAAAAATCCACAGAAATATTAAGACATTTTTAGAGATGGACTCAATTTATCAAAAAAATCCAAATAACCCTTTTGCTATTTGAAGAGAGATTGAATGGATGATCACCCAATCGACTTGGTTTTCAATCAGAGCCCATAGACAGCAGAAGATTGCTCGCGTCCCTTTTCCTATTATTTGCAGTGCATCGAGAAAAAAGAAAATATTACTAACAATTAATCTCTTATATTATTCTAGCTGTCGTTGTTCGTGGTCGTTACGCTGGTAAGAAGGTTGTTATCGTTAAGCCACACGATGAAGGTTCCAAATCTCACCCATTTGGCCACGCTTTAGTTGCCGGTATTGAAAGATACCCATTAAAGGTTACCAAGAAGCACGGTGCCAAGAAGGTTGCCAAGAGAACCAAGATCAAGCCATTCATCAAGGCCGTTAACTACAACCATTTATTGCCAACCAGATACACTTTAGATGTCGAAGCTTTCAAGAGCGTTGTCTCCACTGAAACTTTTGAACAACCATCTCAACGTGAAGAAGCCAAGAAGGTCGTCAAGAAGGCTTTTGAAGAAAGACACCAAGCTGGTAAGAACCAATGGTTCTTCTCTAAGTTGAGATTCTAAGGATGGAACTTCTCTTGTCCAAATTTAAATTTTTTCTGTGTACTATTATTATTTCATAATGCAGTTTATCTTTCACATAATTAAAAATTCATATTGTATAAACTAAAACAAACACTACCACTAAAACCAGGTTACCTGCACCTTGTGATTGCCGCACAACGTCGTGTGGATGGACGGTTCTAGGCTCTATTATGTGATATTAAGCCCTAACTACTTTATTTGATCGCTGCGTGCGAAATGATTTCAAGCTATTACTTTTTTTTCTAATATTTTTACATATAAAAAGAAGGCATTTTGAGAGTAAAGAATTATAACCTAACTCTAATCATATTTTAGTTTTATTTGATATATTAAAATAGCAAGGAAGTTTTTTCCTTTTTTATGATGAATATGAGTGCATTTGGCTCGAGTTGCTGTTTGGCTTCGGCCAAATCAGTAACGGTGTGGAAAAACTCAAGCTACCTTTTATTACTTTTATCTGATCTTTCAACTTCCTTATTAAATCTCTTTGTAATTTTGTATTGTAGCATCGTAATACGTTGTAGAAATAAATACTTTTCGAACGACACTAATGGGTGGAGTTTGACTTGTTCATTTGTCATCTTTATTTACTTTTCGAAGTATTTGAAAAACCAAATTGACAAAAATGATGTCAAGGTTGGGAAGAAAACCACCCACGTTACATATTAGACGAGAAAGTAGAGATAAGAGGCGGCAGGAACGACAACCCCCCCCCAGCATTGGCCACTCACAATACCAAAGCAGCATCATGCCTCAAGGAATCATTCAACCAAGTACATCTGACCAACAATTCCAAGGTAAATCGGATGGGTATGAATATACAGTAGGGCCTAAACAGGTTATTACAAGCGAGGCCTCTGCCGCTTATGTGCCTTCCAAGATATATGCTGAGTCTCTTCTTTTCAAAAAGCAAGAAGTTTCTTTATCAGCAATGGCTTTCTTGTTCCAAGAAATGATTTCACATCTGCACAGAACGTGCAACTCTACAAGTGACTTTGAAACTAAATTAAGTGATTATGGACATAACATTGGGATTCGTCTCTTGGAATTGCTAAATTTCAGGGCATCCGTCTCCCCAAGTTCCCTTTCCAGGACATCTGCCTTCCTCTCACAAAACGAATCCTCTTCAAAGTCACTAAATGCATCAAATTCATCAAACGTTTTGTCTAACGCCAATACAACAACTTCATCGTCTGCCAATGACCGATTTCAAGAAAAGCAAATGGAATCCTTATCCAATTATATCACGAAGATGAGACGCCGCGATTTGAAGATCCTCGATATACTACAATTCATCCATGGTACCTTATGGTCATATCTTTTTAGCCACGTAAGTGACGATTTAGTCAAGTCGTCAGAACGTRACAATGAGTACATGATAGTAGACAACTTCCCTAATTTGACCCAATTCATTCCAGGTGAAGGTGTTTCTTGTGAGTACTTCGTTTGTGGTATAATCAAGGGATTTCTTTTCAACGCTGGCTTCCCATGTGGTGTAACGGCACACCGCATGCCCCAAGATGGGTATAGTCAGCGCACCGTTTATTTGATTCAATTCGATAGACAAGTACTCCAAAGGGAAGGTTTAAGATTTGGTTCGTAGTATATTAGAATATTAATAGTTACATAAAAACGAAGATCGAAAAATCAGATAATTTCTTTTTTTATTCTAGGAACAGTATTTTTAAGTTTGGGTACTAAGTCAGGACAAAAAAAAAAGAAGAAAATTATTTTAAAATGCCCGGACATCCTCTATATACTTTCCATCAAAAATGTAACATTACCCAAATACTACTAGTATTAAGTCTGGATCGGTGAATAAAAATGCTCTGAATCAAATTGGCTCAAAGTACGTAATAGAGTTTCTTGGTCATTACACACCTTCATAAACCAACCTTTAAATTTACAATCTTTTAAATAACCTTCCCATGTTTTCGCAATCGAATTATGTTGCATGCTCATTTTCACATTCTCATTGTTTGTACGTAGTTCAAAATCTTCATCCCATTTTATCCGTCTCATCACCAGGTTCTCATAAAATCTGCACGATTTCTCGTCGCCCACCACTATAATAATTCCCGGTCCATCATCATTTATACGAAGACACAAGCCTTTCAATGACAGTTCTTTGCTGTTCATCTTCAATTTATACCTTATCTTCGGATTCTGTAAGTTCTTGAATTGAAATACCTTGCAGTGGTACGCCGACGGCTTTACGAAAGTTACACCAGGAGTTTCTTTCCTTCTTTTAACTGCTTGTTCATGTCTGGTTTCATTTTCCTCCAAATGTTTCCTCTTCCTCAAATCTACTTGGCCCTTAACTGTTTTTTCCCAGGCAGTTGGATCCGATATATTCTGGTCATTTTCGTAGACGCTCATCATATTACTTAGCTTGACTTTTGGTTCAGGCTTTGGTAGTAGTCCTAATTTAATCTTTACCTCTTGTGCTTCTCTAACCATTTTTCTTCTATTTCTTCTTAGTTTCTTCCTTTCATGCTGTGTCAAATATGCCTTGATTACTGTCTTTGCCTCATTGGTCTTCTCAGGTGAGGGATGAGACACGTATTTTATTGAGGGATGTTCAATGTCATCGCCATCGTCATCATCTCTTTCCTCTCCTTTACCAAGCGCTGGGTCTTCAATCATATATTTTTCCATCATCTCACCCCTCTCATCTAAGAACACAGTGTCCCACCATTCGTGACCGTGATTGGTCTTGTGGTATGTCTCGAACTTTGACAGATCTAGTATGAAGTTATCTTCATGCAATGTTAAGTTGGGTAAATCACCTGATTTAACTAATTTCTCTCTTTCTTTAGCCTCCTCTTCCAATTTTAGTTTCCTCTCAAGTTCCTTCTCGTCTAGAATTTTTTGTGATTCCCTTTCAAGTGCAATTTGTTTGCTGATTTCACCTTTCTTGTAAAACTTCAGGCCTCTTTCATAACGTTTGTTAAGCTTCCTTAATGAACCTGAATTGTTTAGATCACTGAGATATGGATTATCACCAGTTTGGTAATTTCTTCTGATTAAGTTTAAATTGGAAGACTTCAATGCGGAATGGAGCTCGGTTTGCAAACCACGGCCTTGTATTTCACCTCCTTCATTATTAGCCTCTTGGCGTTGTGAATAATCTGGCTCGTTACGTGGATTGTATTGCGGTTTTGAATTACCATTTTCATATTTCTTCCGTGGAGGCATTATTAGAAGATGAATGCAAATATTGGGTTGGTATTCTTGAGTACTTGTTGATTGTTTTTTTTTAGCTTTTTGACTCCTAAATGTTACCAGTATCACAATCACATATTGTTTAGATGGGGCGGAAACGTCATAAAAAAATGCAGGATATAATAGTAACATCGAAAATTTTATAACGAATAAAAAAGGATTCGAATATTGAAAATTTGTCATAATGTATCGCTTTTGAATATAACTTTTGTTGTTAATAATGTTCGATCAAACATATTTATATATGGAAGTAAGTCACAAAGGACTGTACAATATTATATCTAATTAGTATATAAAAAACTGAGTTCAGTAATATCTTTTCATAGTTTTCTAAATCCAAATAATCCGCTACGCTTGGATGCCTCTTTGCCCTCACTCTGACTTCTCAAAGGCGAAGATGATCTCGATTTACCTTTGAAAAACGAGAATAAGCCACCACCGCCAGAATTTGGGCTCAAGTAAGTTGAATTCACAGGCGTCTTCCTCCGTTGTTTAGCGGAGCTTGAATCATTGGATTTTACTTTTCTTAGCGTAGATCCACTACTCACTTTCCTCAAAGACGGTTCCTTGTTACTTGAACTTACACTGTACGACTTCGAAGGGGCCAATTCTGGGAACGCCGGCATGACCACTTGATCCGCGTCGCGATGGTGATGATGATGATGTTGCGAGTCGCCTGTGTTATCCGGTGAGAGCTTAGACTTGAAACTTCCTAACGCAGCGTGGCCATCCGCGTCTTTTACAGTGGATGCGAACTTGATTTGCGAGGAACGAGATCTAGAAGCGTTTGTATCGAGGTATATATCCGTGGCAATAGGGGAATTTGGTTTCGATTTCTCTCTTGTTCTCGATTTAGACCTTGATCTTGGTTTGGATTTGGACCCAGGCGTACTGGGACCGTCTAAAACGTCAAGCATGGATCTCTTTTGGGTGGCGACGTGTTTGGGCGGAGCACCACCAGTGATGACCCTTTTCAATTCTTCAAACCCTGAGTCGATGGCTTGTGGCCCATTAGCGTCTGCATCTTCACTTCCAGTGTCATCAGTAATAGTTTCGACTTCTAACGAAAACTTGAGTGAAGATTCCAAGATGATGTCTAATTTTTTCAGGTGCCTTTGTCCCGGAGGTATAGATGAATCATGGTCAGCGTCACCCAATTGCTGCGTCATACTTTCCCTACGATTTCTGGCCATGGCACGTAGTTTTTCCTTTACTGAAACATTAGAAGTTAGGGACTTCACGGATAAAACATCGTCATTATTGGATACATCAGGCTCATCATTTGAGGTCCCTTTTCGGTTACTATCAGCACCACTACTATCAGCGGTATCACCCACCGAGTCTATAGAATAGTCGTTGCTTGTAGCCTGTTTAAAATTTGAAGTAGTCGGGATACTCGCATCTGCTGACTTGGAATGAAGCAAGCTAGGTTTCAAAATGGTCTTGTCCTTATTTTTTACTACCTCTGGATCCGCAAACTGCCTTTGTAAATCCAATTCCAGTTCTGCCATTCTCTTCGCCGGAACAATAAAAGTGGGAATCGGGAAGTTGGTGCACAGCTTATCCGTCAAAAGGTTTGACTTCCAACGAACAAGACTATCTGTTCTTTGCCATCTCAAAGTGCTGGACACGAAGAAGTCCGGTAGGTAGATGTTAATGGCCTCCAACAGCGTTTTCTTGGTCTTCCCAATCAGAATCTCTACGGTGACTTTGACGGAACGGTCTTTAGGAATCACGAGTGTAATGTAGTCAAACAAGTCCTGAAGTTTATGTTCTATTTCATTTTCTGTATAACCGGAGGTCCATTCCATAAAACTTTGGTGTTTCAACTTGTTATCGGAGTCCTGCGGGCCCAGAGACATTGCTCTTCGTGTGCACATGGACCTGGATCTCGACCTGGACCTAGACCTCGTGGCAGACTCAATGCTTCTGCTGTCGTCCATCATCATCAGCATTCTCTTGCGCTCACTCATCGAGTCACCGTTCCCAAGGTCGTGTCTTGTTAGGCGAGGCAGGTTAGCCAACACCACAATGTGGTCCGTATTCTGGACCAGGGTCCGTAGCGCCCAGTCCAGGGCTACCCAGGTGTGCTTCCTACCGCTAATAAGGCAAAGAATTGTTCGAGGAGTATTGGGGAACCCAACATTTTCGCTCAGCACACGCTCTTTCCTCTTTTGAGATTTGGTCAAGGGCGTAAACCCATCTTCGAGGGGAGGATTGAATTTGATTGCATTAGCACCACCACCTTTCGAGGGCTTTTTCTTGCTTGGGGGGAAAAGTATTGTTGGGTAATTGAAAAATTCGTTTTTTTGCTCTATCCGATGATCGATCTGTTCTTTCTTCTTAGCCCAGAGTTGTCGCCAATTCGCATACGCTCTATTGATCACGAGCGCATCGTTGATATCCGTGGGCCTGGTGGGGTAGTCCTCCCTCACGATCCTCCCGTTTTCTGAAATCTTGAACATCTTGCCTATTTTGATGTTCTTCATGGAGGCAGGTGGCGGCGAACTGTACCTGCCGGGGCTGGAACTACTGCTCTCCCGACTGGAAGAGCCGCCAGTGTAGCTCTTCCCAGAAAAATAGTCAGTGTTGTTATCGGAGGCGTAGCCACTCTCGTCATCGTAGTATTCCTCCATCGTGTAGTCTGCAGGGACTTGTACGCCTGGGAAATCTCTCTTGTCTTCATCCAGGGGTGAAGAAACCTTAGACCTGGGCACGGTGTTGAAGGACACACATGGTATGTATCCGGTGCTCCTCCCCTTTTTTTTCAACGAAGAGCTGGAGTCCAGTATGGACGCCAAGCTGCGCTTATCGTCATTGTTGGCCCTGTCCTCGTCCAGCTTCCCCGTCACGTCCGCTGTACCTTCCAGTTGGTCGGGCCGAACAAAGAGCCTTACGTGCTTGTAGGAGTTCCGCAACTCTGAATCATGATCTCGTAGCACCATTTGCCTGTGTTCCTGTCCAAAGTTCTCTGCTTTACTTCTATGATTCTGGAACCTTACCACTTCCCTTAAAAACTGGGGTTTTTCTGCCTAGAATGAAAAAAAAAAAAAAAAGACTAGTACGAGCAGATTTTGTTGAAGGAGACAAAAGGGTTCAAGTGGTGTTTACAAAAGTGTATATACACGGAACTAGATAATACTAAGACGCACCGACATGTGCCATACCACCGCAGCGTGGCCATTGCAGCAGCAGCAGCAACTCGTGCTGCACACCCCGTTAAAGTTTCCCTATCATACATACTGTATCGGACCGGATTGGATAGCGAAACAAAACCAGAAAAGGCCTCGGGCCTAGGCAACAGACCCTTCGCCAAGAGCGCGAGCCTGTGCGTCGAGGCGCCTGGCGGGGCCGTAGCCCTCCAGAAGGCCCAGAAGGAGCCACTCGGGTACGAACTCACCGGGCACACGGTAGTACTTGAGTCTGGGAACGATGAAGAAGACCGTCTCCAGGGCATGGGTTACGAACTCAGCAAGGATGATCAGCAGCAGCACGCGGTCGCTGTCCAGCCACGTCTCCAAGGTAGCGCCCACCGGGTTCGGGACCAGGCTGAAGATGCAGTGTAGTGCCGGGCGATGCAGGTAGCACAGCGCTGGTAGCGTGACGCCCACGAGGATCAGCCAGTCGACCAGGGTGCAGGGGTACTCGACGGTGGCCACCTGGACTGGGGAAAGGTGTCTCTTCTCTGCAGCGATGCGGAACATTCTGTCGAAAATCTGCTTGATCCCGGCAGCGGTGCGGGTGTCGTTGCCCGAGTCGTTGTCGATGAAGTACACGATCTTCTCGATGTGCTGGCCGGTCTCAGTGTGAAGAAACCTCAGCGTGAACGTGGACGTCTGCGTGTCGATATCCATCAGTTTCACGTGCTTGACGGCCTTGGTGATCGGGACGTGGCCAAAAACGGCCAGGCAGTCCTGCAGGCCCAGTTTGTGCGTCTCGTTGATGCTCACGATTAAGGAATCCCACATGCTTGCGTGCCCTTGTGTGATGCTCGAGATCCGAACACGGCCTGCCTCGCCGATATAAACCTCCACCTTTATATAGTCCCTGCAAATAAAGGTGTGCAATTTGTCGTAAGCGCGAGTAATTATAAACGAACAGAGCATTCCGGGCGCTGAGAAGACGTACAGGGCAAAACAGGGCAAGGCAAGGCAGGTCAGGGCAAGAAAAGCAGCAGCAGCAGCAGCAGCTGCTGCTGCTGCTGCATCACAATACGGCCGACTCAGGCCCCAATCCAGCGATGCATTCTCGCCTGTGCAATGGGTCACAGCTTCTAGCCTTCCCTTTATGTGCCACGTATAGGGCCCCAGCCTGCATCCGTAGAGATTCCGTCCGCGGCTTTCGGCCATAGAAAGGAAAAAACTAAAAAAACAGAAGGCATAATACGATTGCTAGAGCAAGAAGCTCATCAGGTCGATCGTTCGATCTGCACCACTGTCGGGACCGTCGTAGAAAGCTGACACCCAGAAGACACTCTTGGCCTCGTGTTCTGTCTTCCTTGTATTGCACGCCTCTTCGGCGCAGGAACGCCTTCTTACCACTGCTGCGTGCCCGGTCCTAGGCGGGTTTTCTTTGACCGGGGGCCTATGGAGCATCAAACAAAGCGTCTCGTTTACTCTCCCATATTTGCTTCATAAGAGGAGCATGCAGCTGCCTGGTAGGTGCCACCGCCCATCGGTTGGAATCGCCGTGGGCGGCTATCTTCTTGCACGGGACGGCTCGACGCTCTTGGTCTTGCTCGTCGTGTTTCTAGCGTTTCTAGCATTTCGACCTCGAGGATCAGCGTTCGGGTGTTTGCTAGTTACCAAATGCCCGGGTTTGCGCTGTCCTTAACGATGCTTTACGCGTCTACATACTACAAGTTACGTGGCAAAACAGAGAGACTACGCACGAACAGCGTCGTGACATGCGACCAGTGGTGGTGGCAGGAGCAGAGGACTTACGACTGGTTGCACAACGGTGTTGCCGTGACGGATGCAGATTCGATACGGGGTCCATTGATCTATATATTGTCAGTAGTGGTATTTCTTGTATTTTAGACGCGTTTAAAATGTCACACACAGCTTTTCGTTACCCTCGGCTGATTCTTATAGCGGAAGGGGATGAAATTTTGAACGTAAAAGAAAGGTTGTGGAGAAAGTGTGTCATATGACGCTTGGAAGGTACAGCACAGTATCTAGCCCAGTCTCGAAGAGTTTTATCAAGACTTCCCCTTTCGCGAGTCACCTTCTTTTCCCAGTTGCCCCTACTGCGCAGTCGTGCACTAACCGTCATTGAGGAACAATAGCGATAAACAACAGATTGAATCTGGAGAAAGATACGACAACAAGAAAGTTTGAGTGCCATTGGTTTCCAAGAAGCGATACCTAGAATACTACCACCGTACAGAGCAGTTGGTTTGGCCACAGAAAACGAAGAAAAGTAAGAACTTTTTTTTTTAGCACACTTTGCAGTACAGCTCAGGTAAAAAGTCGCAATGAGTAATAATAACAACAATGGTACCGGCGCAGCACCTGCTAACGCTCCCCACCACCACCACCACCATCACCATCACCACCACCATCACGGCCATGGCGGAAGTAGTTCAGCCCTAAACAATCCGAAATCTTCCTTAGCAGACGGTGCGCACATAGGTAACTATCAAATCGTCAAGACGTTAGGTGAGGGTTCCTTCGGTAAAGTTAAACTAGCTTACCACACTACCACAGGGCAAAAAGTCGCTCTCAAGATCATCAACAAGAAAGTTTTGGCCAAGAGCGATATGCAGGGTAGAATCGAAAGAGAAATCTCTTATTTAAGACTGCTAAGACACCCACATATCATCAAACTGTACGATGTCATCAAATCCAAGGACGAGATTATCATGGTTATCGAGTATGCTGGAAACGAATTGTTCGACTACATTGTTCAAAGAGACAAAATGAGCGAGGATGAGGCAAGAAGATTTTTCCAACAAATCATCAGTGCCGTAGAATACTGCCATAGACATAARATTGTGCATAGAGATCTGAAACCAGAAAATCTGTTACTTGATGAACATTTGAATGTCAAGATCGCCGATTTCGGTTTGTCAAACATCATGACTGATGGTAATTTCTTAAAGACTTCTTGTGGTTCTCCCAACTACGCCGCTCCTGAAGTTATCAGTGGTAAGTTGTACGCAGGCCCAGAGGTTGACGTTTGGTCCTGTGGTGTCATCCTCTACGTCATGCTTTGTCGTCGTCTACCGTTTGACGATGAAAGTATCCCAGTTCTTTTCAAAAATATTAGCAACGGTGTTTACAGTTTGCCCAAGTTCTTATCGCCCGGTGCTGCTGGCCTCATTAAAAGAATGTTGATTGTTAACCCATTGAATAGAATCAGTATTCATGAAATTATGCAAGACGATTGGTTTAAAGTCGATTTGGCAGAATATTTACTTCCACCAGACTTGAAACCACATCCTGAGGAGGACAATGAAAATAAAGAATCGAAAAAAGAGGGAAGTGGTCCTGAAAATGATGAAATTGATACCGACCTAGTCAACATTCTATCATCCACCATGGGTTACGAAAAGGACGAGATTTACGAGTCCTTGGAATCTTCTGAAGATACCCCCGCATTCAACGAAATCAGAGATGCTTACATGCTGATCAAAGAAAACAAGTCTTTAATTAAAGATATGAAGGCAAATAAAACTGTCAGCGACGACCTAGATACCTTTTTGTCCCAGTCCCCCCCAACTTTCCAACAGCAACAGGTCCAGCCACATCAACAGCGAGAAATAGATACGGAGGCTGCTAAGCAGCATGCAAAAAGAATGGCCAGTTCCACTACTCAGCAAAGAACATACCACCAATCACCCTTCATGGACCAGTATAAAGAGGAAGACTCCACAATCTCCATTTTACCCACATCTTTACCACAGATCCATAGGGCTAACATGTTGGCGCAGGGTTCGCCAGCCGCATCCAAGATATCTCCATTAATAACGAAAAAATCCAAGACCAGATGGCATTTTGGTATACGATCTCGCTCTTACCCATTAGACGTTATGGGTGAAATTTATATCGCTTTGAAAAACTTGGGCGCCGAGTGGGCAAAACCTTCTGAAGAAGATTTATGGACTATCAAACTAAGATGGAAATACGATGTCGGAAACAAGACCAACAGTAATGAAAAAATTCCTGATCTAATGAAAATGGTAATTCAGTTGTTTCAAATCGAAACCAACAACTATTTGGTCGATTTCAAGTTTGATGGTTGGGAAAGCAGTTACGGAGATGACACCACCGTTTCCAACATGTCTGAAGATGAAATGAGCACTTTTTCGGCTTATCCATTTTTACATTTAACCACAAAGCTTATCATGGAATTGGCCGTTAACAGTCAAAGTAATTAAAAGGGAAACGCAAATAATGATAATGAGGCTTCATTTTCTATATATCATACTTGTGATTCTTTATAGTACCTTTTTGTATAAATCGAACAAACTTAAATTAAATAAACTTGAATATAATGTATTGAACAAAACACTATTTTTTGTTTTTTGCCTAGTGTCGTTTCTTCTAGAAGCGTATTTTACCTTCCAACATAAAATCAAAAAATCAAAAATATCATTATATAAAGATATGAAGATGAGGATAGGCAAATTTTTGTGATAGTCGCTAAGCAGCTATAATACAAATCAAACAAACTTTAATATGAATAGAGATCAAACTGTGAAGTATCAAGAGCGAAACCTGCGGCAAAAGTACAATATGCTACACGCATTACCGGCGTTAAAATCTAAAGCGCTCTCAGGACTATATTATAGAAACTTCCATAATTCTGTGAAACGATATCAAGTTGTATTGCCCGAACAGCTAATAAGTGGGAAATTTTGTCCTCATTGTGGATGCGTTTATGTTCCGAATTTTAATGCAACTCTCCAAGCCACAACCAGCACTGAACTAGATGATTCGGCAAAACTCAACAACGAAGGTAGGCAGACATCAAAAAATTGTATTGAGGTCAGATGTTTGAATTGCAAAGTGTGTGAACAATTTGATTGGAAAACTGAACTAGCTGGACAAGCCGTCGAAGGAGAACCCAACCCAATGACCAATGGTATAAGTGCTAGAAAAGTTCCTCAGGAAACGGAAAAACTGCAGAAGTCGAATACGAAGAACAAAGGCAGTAGTGGTAAGGACAGATCCAAAAAGAGGAAGCTGAATTCACTAACAAATCTTTTGTCGAAGAAGAACCAGGAGAAGAACCAGAAAAAAAATATAAGTTCATCATTATCATTAGAAAGTTTTATGAAAAATTAATTATATCATCCGTAAAAGTATTATATATATATATATATATATATATATACGCACACAAACAAACCCAAACCTATATGGTGGAATTAAGGGTATCTGTGAGTTCTTCAATTGATGGATAAGACGCGTCAGCGTCAGCACGACCCAGGTCAGGAATGGTCCCATCTGTATCATCATCATCGCTTGCATGAGTTAAACCGCCGCTCATTGAGCCTTTGGTTACGCCATGAACGCCTTGCCTGTATGTTTCTTCTCTTAAGGGGTTGACGATCTCCTCTTCGCCGAGACTCGCTGAGATATTAGAATCCAATTTTTGTCTAACGCAACTATTTGTCCACATTCTCCTTCTATATGAACCTCTCTGTCCATCAAGATTCAGGTCATATACCCATTTTGTCTCTGAGTCTATCTCTACATACTGAATGAATTCGTCTTCCACCCACTCCTTAGGGTCCAAATCAAGCACCCAGTGAGAATTCGAGTCCCACTCCCAATCTTTTGGTGGCTTTATATGATCTTGAGACTTCACTGAGTTCTCTTCAATAGGCTTTTGGTAAATTCTTAGATCAGAGAAAAGAGCATAGTCGTCATCAGAAAATCCAACCGGGCGCCACTCTTTATAGGCAGGCAGATATTTCTGGATCTCAAAAACAATTACCAATCGGTGCTCCCTACCCTCAATGAGCTTCAAATGTTCCAGAATTTTAGATTCTACATTTGACGTCAAAGTCAAGGTTTTCAATCGTGTATCCTCTGAGTTTAATTTAGTTAGTAGATACTCTCGATTGGATGGATTTGAGGCAATAAAAAAACACCAACCAAAGAGTATTAAAACAGGTCTAATCGGAACAAGCATGATTAACTTGTCCATATAAAGAAAATTTACCGTAGCAATTATTAGCAGCACGACAAAATAGAACGACGAGATTGCCTCATTGGTAAAGAATGCAAACTTTTGCAAGAAGAACAGCGTAAAGTCGTAAAATTTCACATATAATAGCATGTGGTTTTGTAAGTCTGTTAGATTCAAAACAAACTCTTGGCTCAGTTCAGGAACTGGTTTAGGAACTTCGGGCTTCCGCAAGGGAGGACCCTGTGCGGGTGTGGGGTTATTATCCAAATACGGTGTTGGGTTTGGTTTATGAATATAAAGGTATTGCGGGACCATCACACCAAATAATAAATAGAAAATTGGAATGCACGAGAGCATTTGGAAGGGTCTCAGGATAATAAAGGTGTACAAGCACATTACGGATATCGTGTACGCTGGGTTAGTCCAGTTCAAAATCTTTATGATTTCATCCATAATCATAAAAGGTACCCCTAATCTTGAATTCATCTGAATGAAATTTCTACTCATGATTTGTACAGACAGCTTGGGCCTCTCTTTACCAGCAACCATACGATTTTGAATGGTGTCAACCGCCGTCTTGGAAGAAGGCGGCAATGCCATCTTGATTATCTTCTCTACCAGGGTATCCGTCATCATCTTTTGAATATTCGACGTCGAAGGAAATCCTCCGCTGCTAGGACTCTGATTGTTGGGAGATTGCAAACTACTACGCGTAGGGTCAGCAGCCTTAGCAGCACCGGATGCACCATCCTTCCTCACCTGGTCTCTCCCCTCTATGCTGCTATGCACTTTCTTACCCTTAAGCGTCGACTTGGGTGCTGCACTAGCATTGTAGGTATCGTTCCAAAAGAAATTTGTTACTGAGTCCATCTAGATGTACACACAGAGTCTAGAACCTACTCCGTTACTAGCTATACCAAATAAATACCGATGTTGTCTGTCTGATCAGCACTTAAAATGCGCAGTATTCTTTGCTATTATTTCTCAAAATGTGATCATGAGGAAGGGGTAACCCCGAGGCTTCTCTCCTTCAATGTAAGCACTGTAGAGCGATAAAACGATAGTTTGAACCATACTCTCAGCACCTCCTATTCTCAAGCGCCATTAAGGACAACCTCATTCGAGAAGGCTGCCACAGGATGCAGTAGGATGGTGCTGGATGTTAAAATCTAGATATAGCACGTGTATATAAAATTGTGACATGTCACAATACTCATCACCCGGCGGACATAACTAATGCCTTACTAATGTTAGCTAAGGGCCAGCTCAAAGAAACAATAAACATACCGACTTCGCATTTTTTTCGATTTGTAATGTCAGTTTTGGTTTGGACCATTTACACCGGTACTTGTGCACTATATTAAAGCTTGGGGACATATCCAAGCAAACGAGGAACTACGATGAACAAGCAGGTAGAAGGGGGCCCGCAGCGAGAGCAAAGGACAACTATTCAGGCGCCAAGTGAGAGCTCTGAGCCAAATCCCTGCAAGGTAAAGCAACTAGGAATGATGCTGGTATCTCCAGGGCTGGACGAAGATAGATTGAGCGAGAGAATGATCTTGAAGATCAAGAAATCAAAGGATATCGAAAAAGACCAAAAACTACTGATATCAAAGCTTTCGCAGAGAGAGGAAGAACATACCAATAAACCGCCGGCCATTACAATTTCTTCACCCGAGCATGGGATGCCTTTCAAGCAGCGGAACCATTCCCTGAAGAGGAAAATGGTTCCTCCAGCGCTAAACCTTTCCAGCATACCATCATCCTCACAAATGCAGGCATCCAAAAGTGCTCCACCAAACGTAACAAGATTTCCGCACCAGCAAATCAACCCTAGAGTTAGATATATGGGTAGAATAGCTGCTGCAATCCAGGAGTGTCCATCTCCAATAATAGCGAATCCGTACGTGGTGGCTCCGCATCCATATGCTGGGCTGTCATCGGTACCTTACTATCCATATATTCCAACCCCAACGCATACCCACCCATACCCATGCGAAGGTTACTATCCTTCACTCTACCCTACCCCCATGCATGATAATACCATGACATCCTCCAACAACCAAGGAAAGAGGAGAAAACACACAAGGAGGTCATCGAATTTAAATGATTTGACTTCGAGGAAAAAGAACTTCATTTCTAAGCAACGTACCGGGGATAACGTCAATAGTGAAGGTGATAGAGAGACAGAAAGCCCCGTTGCGAAACAGGTACTGGGCGAAGACGTGGCACTTAACGACGATATGCACCATTGTAACGCTAATGAGAGGGTCATTGCGGGAGAAATCAATCTGCATGACGATGTCTTTAAATTCGAAGTTCATAATGATAAAGACGAATACATGAAGACATGTGAAAGAATCTGGAATGAATGGCAAAACCTGAAAAAGTGAGGAGTCTCTTGTGGTAAAAACAAACTGTCCAAAAGCACGGAATGGACGTGCATTGTAAAAAGTAAATCTGTATACACGCATGCCACAAAGTATATATGGATTCATAGATTATAAAGTATTACATAAAATATGAATAAAAACAACAATAAAACAAGAACAGCAAAATGATCAGGTGGACAATTCATGATAGTATTCATCGTAGTGAGGAACTTCATTAGTTATTTCTGTAGCACTGAAATCCAATGAGTGTTTGGTGTCGCGAATCAAATCAGTGACTTTGTTCAAATTTAGCTCCAAGTAGTCTGCCAAAAATTGACCGATTTCAGTATTTTCATGATTACCTTGCAGTTTCTCCAATATACGAGACCATGTGGTTTTCCTATTAGTGTATGCATATATGTTAACATCGACTGCACTGTGGCCGTGTGTGGTCCAGCCGATTTGTGCTCTGAAAGAAACCATGTCGTTCAACTTCTCTTGAATGGCATTTGCGTTATCACCCAAATGGATCAACGTATTCACATCATCGTCGGTGTAGTCGAAGATACCCAAATCTCTTTCTAAGATTTCATGTTTGATAAAATTTTCTAGCTTGCCAGTGGCGCCTAGGTCGTGAACAAAGTCCACTAGTTTCTTTTTCAAAAACTCACCTGAATGGGTGGCGTTGGCCAGTACTTGTGGATACCAAACATATTCCGGATAACTAGCAGTGATTTGCCTCGAGGTGACTAATCCACCTGTTTCATGATCCGAGGTGGATACCAGAACGGTTTCAGTGTCGGAATTTTTGGCGAATTCTAAGACATATTGGAATGCCTCATCGAACGCAAGAACTTCTCTCACTTGGGAGGCGGGGTCGTTTTGGTGGCCGGCGTGATCAATTCTGGAGCCTTCTACCATTAGGAAAAACCCGTTAGAGTCTTCGTCCTCGTCGGAAGCCTTTTCCAATGCCTTCAATGCCACACTTACTTGCTCCTTGAGGGAAGGGTACTCCTTCTTGTCTCTGTCGATTTCGAATGGGATATCGTTGTCTGCAAAAAGACCCAGCAGCGGCAGAGTAACATTGTCGCCATGGGCATTTAGCAACGAGTCAAAACTTTTACGGTCGCCCACGTATTGCCAGCCATTAGACTGAGCTTCGTCAATCAAGTCTCTACCGTCTTTTCTGGAACCTTGGTGGCCGTAAGGAGAAGCATCACTACCTTGAGGATAAAAGTGAGTTCTACCACCACCCATTAGCAAATCTACCATTCTACCGAGAGGGTATTCACCCAATTGGTGCGTAGCAATGAGATCTTCTTGCCATCTGAAGTCTGCGTGGGAGCTAAAAGACGCCGGAGTAGCGTCTGTGATTCTTGTTGTGACCACAAGCCCAGTGAAATAACCTGCCAATTTGGCTGCTTCTAGCACCGTGCCACATGGAGTTTGATGTGGATCTACACCGATGGCTCCATTGTAAGACTTTAAAGCACATGCAAATGCGGTGGCGCCCGCAGCAGAGTCAGTGACTAGCGAGTCCGAAGATCTTGTTCTGGAGGAACCGATAAAATGCTGGTCCAGCATTAGGATGTCATCTATAGGCAAATCATGGATATGTTGGTTGAACGATCTAGCCATGGACAAAGAGGCGGGCCCCATACCATCCGTGACGAAGAAGATGACATTCTTCTTTTTGTTTGGTGTAGAACGCAATGCAAATGTGCTGGGAAAGGCCAGGTGGACCAACGCTAGTAGCAAACCAATCGAGATCACCGTGGCTATGACTACTTTGGACCTCTTGGAGATACGTCTCCCGTTTGGACGAGATCTCGAGGTAGACCCAGAAACAAGACGTGTCTGTTCGCCTGCTAATGCGTGAGTCATCATGCTGTGGATGCTTATTTGTGTAACGTGCTTGTGATGCTGATATGTAAAGTTGTACGTAACCGTTTGCTGCCAAAGTGTGCACCAGAAAAAAAAAATACAAAGTTCTCTTTTTATATAATTAAATGCCTCTTGTTTTCCCCACGCGCGAAGCTTATCGTTATCGTCAATGCTGCTATTCTTGTTGTTGCTGCTGCTGGAGATCTTCATTTAGCCGCGCCTTGCGGGAGGTATACAAAGAAGAGACTCGTTGTTGCTCCTGCCACTCCTTAGTCAGCTTGTTCCTCAATGTCTCACACTGTTCGTTTATTTGCTCGTCCGAGAGCGACTCGTCATCCTCCAGCCAGTCACGCAGCTCGCTGACCTGAACCTCAATCTCACGTTTCTCCATGTGGGTGCTCATCTCCTTCTGCACTGCAAGGGGCTTGTTGACCCTGCTGTGGGTGGGCTTGTTAATTGCCTTGTCGCGCTGCCGTTGACTGCCCTGTGCCCTGCGCCTATCTGTGTTGCTGGCCAGCGATCGCTGCACGTGGCCCGACGTCGATGACCCCTTCGCCGATTTGAGTCCTATTCCGCTGTACGACATGTTCCGTTTCTGGTGCTGCTGATACTAGGTACAAAAGACCGTGTTCATATCAGGATCCCACTGGTTAAAATACAACATTCTGCTCTCATTCTTGATACAATCTGCTCTTCCCTGCCTTTACCCGCACGCCTATTTTTTCCCCCGTGTGCTACGCCTTTTTCTATTGGAAAAAAGAATTTTGGCAAAAAAACGTCAAGAAGATAAGATGGTATTTATTTCATCTACACGTTCCAGTAGTTTGAAATACTGGCCCCATATCAAATCAACATCCGCAAGTACACACACTTGACAGCATGGCTATCTTTCTCAGTAAGAGACTGTTGAGGTACACCTTTTTTGCCGGTGTAGCCCTCATTTTGCTGCTAACGTTGAACTCCAATAGTAGTACCCAACAATACGTCGCTTCATACTTACCATCTGCGTTTGATTTATCCTCACATGACTCCTCCTCTGTTGAAGAACAGTTGCTTAGTGAAAAAAGTGATGCTGAGAAACTAAAAGAACATGCTTTGAACCCAGAAGTAGATACCACAGCCACGATGGATGAGGAATCCAAGGCTCTCAAAGCTTCTGCCGAAGAGGCTGATGCTCCATTAGACACGAAAAAGGATAGTAAGGGCAAGGTAGACGGAACTACATCCACAGGCTTGGAAAAGACCACTATGGATTATATCACCCCGTCCTTTGCTAAAAAAGGTACCAAACCAAAAGCTTGCTACGTTACTTTAGTAAGAAACTCAGAACTATATGATCTGTTAAGCTCCATTAAGTACGTGGAAGATAAAATCAACAAGAATTTCCCTTACCCTTGGGTTTTCTTAAATGACGAACCATTCACCGAAGAGTTCAAGGAAGCAATCACTAAAGCTGTCTCATCCGAAGTTAAATTCGGTATCTTGCCCAAGGAACACTGGTCGTATCCAGAATGGATCAACGAGACAAAGGCTGCTGAAGTCCGTAAAGAAGCAGCCAACCAGTATATCTATGGTGATTCAGAATCTTATAGACACATGTGTCGTTATCAATCCGGTTTCTTCTGGAGACATCCATTATTGGATGAATATGATTGGTACTGGCGTGTGGAACCAAACATCAAGCTACACTGTAATATCAACTATGACGTTTTTCAATGGATGCAAGATAATGAAAAAGTTTATGGTTTCACCGTCTCCATCCATGAATATCCGGCCACTATTCCTTCCTTATGGGAAACTTCGATGAATTTCATAAAAGAGAATCCTCAGTACGTTGACAAGAACAATTTGATGAAATTTATTTCCGAAGATAAGGGTAAATCATATAACATGTGCCATTTCTGGTCAAATTTCGAAGTTGCAAACTTGAATTTCTGGAGATCTCCAGCATACATGGAATACTTTGATGCTTTAGATCATCAAGGTGGGTTCTTTTACGAAAGGTGGGGTGATGCTCCTGTTCATTCCATTGCTGCTTCTTTGTTTTTACCAAAGGATAAAATTCACTATTTTTCAGACATTGGTTACTATCACGGGCCTTATAATAACTGTCCGTTGGATAAAGATGTATTTGAAAACAACAATTGTGAATGTGACCAAGGAAATGACTTTACTTTCCAAGGTTACTCTTGCGGTAAAGAATATTATGACGCTCAAGGTTTGGTAAAGCCACAGAACTGGAAAAGCTTCCGTGATTAGCATTCTAAACAACTAGCTTTAAAATCGACTTTTATACTATTTTCATTTTATTTTTATAACTGGATAAGTACACATAGGGTTGCATAGTAGTTATGCAAATTAGACTATCCTTATAGTTGAAAATTAATGGTATTTTCATTATTGTTAGCGTATGTAGAGCATTCCGAAAATAGTGTGAAAATTAACTAAAGCAAATTAATATAATTCTGCCAGTATAAGAAAAGAGGGATGTACATAAACAATAAAGATAAAAAACGATAGCCAAGGAGAGAGAATTATGGAAGTTCTCAGAGATGTATTATCACTTGATCAAGCTAAAATTGACGAGTTAAAGGCAACCACACAGGATGAAGCAGAAAACAACAATCTGTTTGAAAATTATTTGAAGGATTGCAAATTCAAAGCACCTTCGAACCAAGACCAATCACCACTAACCAAACTGAAAACATTACAAGAAACTCATTCCAACAACGAAGTGGCAATTAGTGTGGTTATACCCCAACTAGTTGACTACTTGACCCAATTTACTGACAGATTATCCAATTACACACAGGACTTGGACTTTATTAAAAGAAAATCTAATGAATTGCAATCGCTTCTCGAATACAACTCTACCAAACTGGCTAACATTTCACCCATGGTCAATGATCTAATGATTCCTCCTGAACTAATTAATGATATTGTTAAAGGAAAGATCAATGAAAGCTGGCAAGATAACATAGCATTCATTACTGACAAAGAGCAAATTTATGATAAATATAGACACACTGATCATATTGAGCATCAAGAAGATACGAATAGGTCGACTACCATAGCACCAAAAGATTTTGACAAGCTATGTCAACTCTTGGATATCCTCAAAAATGTTATCCTAGAAAGATCCAAAAGACTCATTATTTCGAAAATCAAAAGTTTAAGAAATCATCACCCAATACCATCCCAAAGGCTACAAACACAGTTGTTAAAAGTTCAAAAAATTTTCCCCTTTATAAGAGATAACAATCTTTCTTTAGCCCTTGAGTTAAGGCAAGCCTACTGCTATACAATGAAATGGTATTATAAAGAGTATTTCTCAAGATACATCAGATCGTTGACGATTTTACAATTTCAACAAATCGACTCTCAATTTGCATTAGGGAATGGCCTTTCCACAACTTCAGTGGGTGGATTTAGCAATTCCTCGTCTCTGTTTTTCTCAAATTACTTAACTACATCTGCCACAAACGCTTTTTATAATAAAGCATCTGTCACTGACGAGGAGATTAACAGATACTTTCAGATTAAGAAAAGGCTAACCGTTTTGACTCAAGAAGATAATACAGTCATGGTTTCACAAATCGCCGAAAATAACACAACTAAGAATTATATTGAAATTGGATTTAAAAATTTGAACTTAGCCATTCTAGACAATTGTACAGTAGAATACCTTTTTTTAAAGGAGTTTTTTGCTATAAATGATGATAATTCTGAGGAAATTAATGGACTGTTAGAACAAATATTCCAACCAACTTTTGATGAAGCAACTGAATATACCCAACAACTGATTCAATACAATTACGATATTTTTGGCGTACTAATCAGTATCCGTGTGGCAAATCAACTGCAGTTTGAATCCGAAAGAAGAGATATACCGTCCATGTTTGATAGTTTCTTAAACGGCCAGTTGATTCAGTTATGGCCCCGGTTTCAGCAGTTGGTAGATTTCCAATGTGAAAGCTTGCGTAAAGTAGCAATCACTACAAACGTAGCAAAATATGGTAGCTCAAACGCAACAAACAATGACCCATTAACTTCACCACATGAATTAGCTGTACAATTTGGTAAGTTTTTAGTAAGTTTTCTGACATTGGCAATAACACATAAACTGGCCATTGATGAAAGATCTGAACCATTATACAATTCCATCATTAGATTAAGAAATGATTTTGAAACTGTCATGACAAAGTGTAGCAAAAAGACTAAATCTCCCGAAAGGTTTTTAACGACGAATTACATGTATTTATACAATAATTTACAACAATTACATCTACAATTGAATATGACTGACTCGAATACGCAAAATTACGATTTCAATTCTACGGAGAATGTTAATACTGATGCTATAGATGAGAATGAAGGTAACTCTGGGGTACCGCTAATAATCAGAGAGACCGAGAACCACTTCAAAACTTTAGTGGAAGCTTTCACTAGAAGTTGATGGAAAGATAAAAATGCATATAGAAAAATGCTAATAAGCAAAATATTTCTCGAAAGTTTATTTCGTAATTATATATCATATTTAGAGACCAAGTTAAAAACGTTTAACAAATTAAACCACCACACATGCGCCCTATTTTCAAAACCCCTTAGGAACACCCTTGGCGGGCCTTTGATTTAAATCAAGATAAATACCACCATTCTTGAATCCAAACCATTTAAATCTTGCATGATCAGCAGCTTCGGCAGTATCATCGTTTATGGTTTCATCGCGTTTGGTATCTGTTGTTTCCTCTTCCTTAGGGATGGGATCCTGAATTTGTTGAATAATCTTATAAGCTTCCACATCAGAATATGGCACACCAGTTCTTGGATCGAAGTACTGACATTCTTTATTTGTGATCAGACATTTTTTTCTTATACCATTGGCCAAGAAGACACCAGTTGGAGGCTGCGTTTTGATCTTAATCTCCAAATCCTTATTTGTCTCTGTGTTTATTTCATGAATGATTTTTTTATCGTATTCACCAAAAGATGGAAAATTGGCTAGCGCTGATAAATCATGCGATATGCCCACATTAGAGGAGGACGGTACTGATAACTGAGATGGTGAGGGTAAAATAGAGTGAAAAATGGTCTGTATATCCTGTGATCTCTGCGTTGTGGATGTGGCGTTCATATGAGACCACTGAGAACCAAATAAGTTTGTATCAAAATCCTTCAAGTTCGGTGGCGTATTGGGGAAATCATAAATTGTGACAAAATTTCTGGAAGTCAACTGTTCTGGACCTTCGTATACTGGCGTTGGTAAGGGATTTTCGGTGGACGAGCTATCCATGTTAGTGGTATTTGTTTTTGAAGGTGACTCCTCAGTGTCAATGATGGCCACCTGGGGAGAATCCGTGAATGTAACTTGCTTTAAAGTGTTGCTTCCAGAATCACTATCATGTGAGGGGCTAACAGACGAATTCTTGGTATTTTCGTGTTTGACACTGAGCAAAATCTCATTTTCAGCGTTAAAATCCTTAGAGGTCAACTCAGCGTCTTCAATGGGAGTACCGTGCCGTTGTGGAGATGTAAGCAATTCATTTTCTTTTTGAAATGCTGTTTTGTCATCACGGGATAAATCTGTAGGACCCGTCTCTTTATTTCTTAAGGTATTCGTCAAGTCGTCCATCGTTGTATCTTTAGTCTGTGTGTCGTTGGCGCTTGTGATTATATCCACAGTGTCCACTATGTCTTCTTCTGGCAGGTTGTTAGTGGTCACATCATTTGTGGCTTGCTTTCCTGTGGTTGCATCTAGTGTTATTTCTGGTGTTGAGCTTGTTGTTGGTTCTTCAGATGGCGCTGTTGGTATGGGTGCCTCTGTCAGCGTTTCTTCAACAACCTTTTCGTTAGTAGAAGGGATTTCGCCTCCCGTGGTCGTTGTTTGTTTTTCATTCGAAGATTTCTCTACAGCAGGGTTGGTATTGTCTTCCTCCTTTACCGATACTTCACTTACCCCTTTCTTAGCATCTGGTGCATCTGGCTGGTTGGAGCCGAGGGTTTTCTTGGGTTTTCTTGGATATTTCTTCTTCTTTTTGTCACGCTTACTCAATTGTTCTTGCCAATATTTGCGATCGTCTAATTCCATCAGTGGCGTCATTAACCACGCAGTGGATAAGAACTGAAGTATGGTTTCATTTGGTTGAAATTTTAGTTTTTGTCTTTTTTGTAAAGCTAGTCGATTTTCTTTTTTCCAGATTTCCTGTTCTTTGAACTTGTCTAACGACAGAATATTTAGCTTTTCAGTTTCTTTAGCAATTCTTAGCCTTTCCGCCTGAGTTAAAATATACTTGGCTTCTTGTTCTTTGTGTTTTCTAATTCTTTCTTGTATGACTTTCCTCTTTTTTTCAGCTTTAGACAATTTCTCATAAACTTTCATTGTATTTTCCATGACAGAAGATCTCTTAGAAGTTCTTCTTGTGTTTGACAATAAGGTTTCAGCATTCAATTGTTCATGGTTATGGTGTGATCTTCGTGGTGTTTGTCCTTTTGTAGCTTGTTCTCGTGCAGGTTCAACTTTGGATTTCTGCTTTTTGACTATTACGGGTCCCTTTTGTAGTTTCTTGTTTCTTTTCTTTCTTGACAGTAGCTCTTGTTTTCGTATTTCTCTTTCCTCCGCGTCATCATCATCCTCGTCATTATTAGAACCCTCTGATTCACTACTACTGAACATTAAATCATCGGCGGCTTGATCACTTGAAGCCTTGGTGGGTCCCTTCGTTATGCTTTCCGCCTCATCCTCATCCTCCTCCTCTTCTTCTCCCTCTTCGTTGTCGTCTTTCTCTACAATTTCAAAATCTTGATCGTCTTCATCTTCCTGAAATAATAATCCGATTTCGTCCTGATCATCATCTTCGCCGTTGTTGTACGACGAGAGCTGTCTTTTGGTTGATTCTATATCTTTTAGTTCCTGCTGTAGTAACTTTTGCAATTTATTACCAGCATTAGACCTTCTCGATCTTGATTGAATAATAAACTCGGTTCCAGACCCTAAGTCGTCATCATCATCACTGTCTTCAAAGCTCATTACTGCCTCGACCTCGTTCTACTTTACTTTTTGTATGTATTCATTTGTCTATATATGGCTTTTTTTTTTTTCAATTACTATTTTCCCATTATGCCTTTTTAAGTACTTAGAAAAAGGAAAACTACCAAAACTTGAAAGTATGTATTTGCATATCAGTAGAGAGAATATAAAGAGAGGGGGGAGAAAGCCGGGAATGCAGGTTTTTACTGGGCGCTTTCTAAAGCTTTATCTTTATTTTCAGCATCCATGTTTGGCTCTTCATCAATGAAATTTGGTGGTGCGTTAGCGCCTAGCAAGTAGTTAGGCATATCATTACCCAATGAACTTTCGGTGGTTTGCAAAGTGAAGTCTTCTTGAGCCAGAGCATCCAGCTCTGCATCCAGTTCTGCATCGCTGATGTCATCGAGCTCGCCGTTGTTGTTCATTGCCAGGACTTCTTGCAGTTCATCGCCTTGTTCTATTAGGTCCAGCATTTCATCTTGCATGTCTTGTAACTTGTCTATGTCTATCTTGCCGTATTGAGCCTTCATGGCGTTGTTGGTTTGCTTGAGAGCGTTTATCGTGATCATGGTGTTTTGCAAGTTATCATTGGTCATCTGGGCCTGCGTCATGGACCAAGATTGCGAATCCAGTGAATCTTTCATATTTTCCAACTGTTTACGTTTGTTCAGGATCTTCAGAGCCTGTTTCCGCAACGAAGGTTGCTTGTTATTTGATCTCTGTAGATTTTTCTGGATATTTTGTAGTTGGAAGTTCAGCTGGGCAATTTGAGTATCTAACTGAGATATCCTGTTCGATAACGATTGCTGAGCCTGATTCATGGATTGGTTGGACTCTTGCAAGAGCTGGTCATGGCTCTTTTTGTTCCCGTATCCGAATATTCTGTTCATGGCGGCTTGAGGGTATTGTTGCTGCAATGAGAATGCCTATTCCTGGTAGTTTACTTTTACACGCCAACGTTTTCGTAACGCTTTGTTTTTTGCTGAAATTCCTACATTTTTCAAATGGCTGAAAAGAGAGAGGGGGAAGGGAAAGTCAAAAAAAGATATATATATATATATATATATATATGTATGTATATATGTGTGAATGTGCTGGAAAAAAAGTCGCTTACTTCTTCAGATACTGGGCCAGCTCTTCGATAGAAATCAAAGGAATGCCGTGTTTCTTGCCGAATTCTTGACAATCGTTCAGTCTCATCATGGTGCCCTGGTCGTCGTCGTTGACCAGTTCTCCGATGACGGCGACTGGACTTAGCCCGCTTAGTTTACACAAGTCCACACCGGCCTCAGTATGGCCTCTTCTCTGTAGGACACCACCGTCAGCGGCTCTCAAGGGGCAGATGTGGCCCGGCTTCAAGAATGACTTGGGCGTGGAGCCAGGGTTGGCCAGGGCTCTGCACGTCGTCGATCTGTCGTGAGCAGAGATACCTGTAGTGGTGTCCTGGGCGACATCTACGGTTATCGTGTACGCGGTCCCGTGCCTGTCGTCGTCGTTGGACTCGAACTTCATGCCCGTTCTTAGTAATGGAAGGTCCAATTTATCAGCAATGACATTGGTCATGGGGGCACACACATAGCCCGAAGAGTGACGTACAAGGAAGGCCATTTGCTCGGTGCTGACGTTTTCAGCAGCGCAAATCAGATCACCTTCGTTCTCACGACTGGCATCGTCCATCACAATGACGAACTTGTTCTGCTTGAAATGCTCTATAACTTGGTCAATTGGCGTGAACATTGCTTACTGTGTTATCCTGCGCTGTGGGTTTTGCAGATATCCGATGTATACTGCGTATATATGTCAACGAATTTTTCACAATAGCACATATATTGGTAATAGCCTTTTTTTTTTCTGTCTTTCTTCAGAATCTCGCTAACAAATTACTCATCAGGTGAACGGCAGCGCTCATCCGTCGGAAACCGGCGTTAGGAGATAACCACCGCCGTGTAAAGGGAGGACTCCGAATCAAACGCCCACTCCGCGACCACGTGACGCCCGTCCGCACACCACACCGTGAATCGTAGCGAGCGACCACCACCGTCGACAATGCCGCCAACGCCAAGCCAGCGCGCATGAAGTACGGGCGCGCCCAACTGCAGCGGCGCGCCCGCAGCTGCTTCCCCGGCCCGCACGTCCCACAGCCGCACGGTCCAGTCCGTCGAGCATGACAGCAACAGCATTAGCCGCCGAGCATCGTCCTGGCAGAACACCAGCCCAGTGACCCTTGCAGAGTGGCAATCCGCGGGTTGGAACCCGTTGTTGTCCAGCGCCAGGCACAGCGGTCCCGGCTGGTCCCACACGACCTTGTAGATGCCGCCATCCTCCGCGCCCACCCACACGTGCTGTGGGTCCTCGCGCGTGTACGCCACACTGGCCACGCCCACCTCGTCGAACTTTGCCAGCCGCTTCAGCCGCTGCAAATACGCACTACTCTCGTCATCCAGCGCCAGCAGCCGCGACAGCGGCACAGGCCGGAGCCGCCGGGGCGCCCGCAGCACGGACAGGTCCAGACAGCTCAGCTCCGCAACGGTGCCGTCGTCCGCCGCCACCAACACTCTCTCTTGGCCCCGTACGCTGCTCGTATCGAGCACGGCCACCACTGGATGCTGGAAGTAGTGTCTGCTGATCATGTTCCGCTGCACGACGTACGCGGCGGGAGCCTCGTGCTTCTGCTTCAGTCTGAGCTCGTACAGCGTAGTCTTACCCGTAAAGGTAGTCAGCAGAATGGACACCACCTGGCTCTCGTGGTGCTCGCGGCGCAGAATCGTAGCGCTCATCACCCGTGTGCCGCGAAACTCCACAAGGTCCACCAACTGGCCGTTGCGGCCGTTGGCGCTGTCGCACTTCACGACGTTCACCACAGACCACACCGTCTCGTCGCTGGCGTACCGCCGCGCTGCGGGCGGTAACCGCACGTACGCAACGACCAGGATCCCCTTGGCCGGGTCGTATTCCTGTGCGACGCGCTCGCAGCCGCTGTCGAGTTGCACGCTCTCGCTTACCATGGCCCATTGCATCGGCCCGTCTAAGTCTTGTTGCGTGTCCCGGAGCGACTGCTCGCCTGCTCCCGGAGCAAACGTCTCCAGCCGTGCAAAGCTGGCGTCATTTAGCGTTGCCGCCGCGTCTTCCACGAGCACAGGCTTGGCAAGTTCCAGTCTCACCTGAACGTCTTCCACCTCGCTACTGTTCTCGACAACCAGAGCAACAGCAGTAGCTAGTGCGCCCTCATCCTCTTGTTCCTGGTCCGGTCCGATCTGTTCCGTTTGGATGCCTTTGTCGTACGATATCACTTCTTTGCGTCGGTGATGTGCTGAAACGGCCCTACGGGCCGTTCCAGCCTCCTCCATGTCAGTCTGCACAGAAACGCTCACCATGGTTGGCGTTGGCGTTGGCGTTGGCGTTGGCGTTGCTGGCCGCCGGCCGCTCGCCGCCAACACCGTCTCGCTGCTCAGCACGCTGGCATGTTTCCGCCTTTCACGCAATTCCTTCAATTGCCTTCTTTTCTCCTCTAGTTCCTTCAGTCGCTCCATCTCAACGCTTCTCCTCTCTTTGGCTCGAGCCTGTTTTACGCATCCATCTCTCTCGTAATTTCGGTTTTTTTCTTCTCTTGTTTACAGCACAACACGAAAAACTAAGCTCTTTTCTTTTTTTTGCGCTTTGGCAGCTCTTGGAAAATTTCAAAAGCATACATGTGAGCCTGTTTTTAGCCATGCTAGTTGGAACAGGTGGACAGGCCAGGCGACTCCATAATGGACATTAATATAGATGACATCCTTGCGGAGTTGGACAAAGAAACTACCGCTGTAGACTCCACCAATATCACGCAGGGCTCTTCTTCCACTGCCCACGGAGATGCACTTACAATAGTAAACTCGTCACTAGACTCAAGTGTCAAGACTCATACATACGTTTCGCCCCAGCGGGATTTTGCCAACTTAATGAAGTGCTGGAGGAACGAACGGTGTTCGCCGGAGCTTTTGGCGTATCCGCATCAGCTAATGAAAAGACTGTTGAACCGAATATCCGCGCAATCACAATTGATTGAGAACATATCAATGGGGTTCCTCGATATGCAAAACGCATCCAGTGCGAACCGTTCCATGCCCAACGACTCCAAACTCCCTCTGCTTTGCATGGAAACCGAACTAGAGAGACTGAAGTTTGTTATTAGAAGCTACGTACGATGTAGGCTCGGCAAGATCGACAAATTCTCGCTCTACTTACGACAACTAAATGAAGACGAAAACTCGCTGACCTCCCTTACCGATTTATTGTCCGGTGACGAAATCAAATACCACGACTCGCATTCTCTTATCTGGTTGAAACTCATCAATGATTCCATACTGAAGTACATGCCTGAAGAGCTGCAAGCAATTAACGACACTGAAGGGAGCGTAAGCATGATAGACGAGCCAGACTGGAACAAGTTCGTCTTCATACACGTGAATGGGCCGCCAGAAGGCCACTGGAACGAAGACCCCCTTCTGCAGGAAAACGAGTTTGGCAAGCCGTGCTACACTGTGACAATCCCGGACTTGAACGAAGAGGTCGAACTAACCATTGGCAGTATTTATGTCATGAGATATGAGGTGATCAGGGATTTGTTAAGAGACGATAAGATCGCTCTTATTTGAATTAGCATGCATTATTCCCCTTCCCTCTCTTTCTCACGCCCTCTGTATGTATTTATATACACGTATATATATATATATATATATATATATATATGTATCATCACAATCTTACTTTTCGTTTGTTCGTGTCATGTTCTTCCGCATTTCCGTTGATCTTGCAAGCAATTTGGAATAATTGGACGATGATCGCGTCTGCAACGAAGCGGGCCGCTTCAAGTTGCTGCCTCCTCCCTCGGGAGCCTTCGTCATACAACTGCCAGGAAGACCGTTGACTAACCTGCTCGATTCAGGTACATGAGGAACCTGGTTTTTCCCTTTTGTCTTTTTGACTTTTTGAGAAATGAATTTATCAAACATCTTATGCTCCAGTTTCGAGGACGCCACTTTGGGCTTTGCACAAATCTCACTCTTCATCAGTTTCCATACCTCTATCAAAACTGCCCTGTCTTTACACGCCATGAAAACTGTCTTTGGACCCTCGATTTGTAACATTTGGTCATTTATTAGGTTTATTTTTTCCACTTGGTTTAATTTCAATTCAAACTGTAGCTCGAACTCACGCTCTTTTCGCATCTTGGGGCTTTTCTTAGCAAAAATAAGTCCTCTACCCAAATTCGTTATCACCAGTATCCTCTTGTAGAATTTGTCGGCGCTTTCTGTAGGAGAATCGATATCGCAGGGGCTCTTGTAGTCTGGAGCAAGCGTCTCAAGATCAACCGCTGAGCTTTCCGTGGCTTCTACAGAAAGCTCAATATCCTTCACCAACAAAACGTGTTCGTCGAGATTTTTCAAGTAGGACGACCAAAAGTTATCAGCGGACCGACTTCTGGGCTCTTTCCCTTTGGAGACACTGGTAATCGAAGGAGACGATCGAGATGCATGGATATTTGTGGTTTTCTTTTGGGCCTTTTCACGATCCGTGCTACTGGACGAAGATCTAACAAATGCATTGGAATTATACCCAGACTTCAGTTGGCCCGTGTAGTCTTTATTAAACGCGGCCGTTGCAGCGGTCATACTGATCGCAGAACGATCTTGACAAGTCGCGGCTGACGTCTGTGGTGTAGTTTCCGCGTGGCTGTTATATGCGAGTTGGAGGTTGGCCAGCTTGGCAGTGGCATCCGGCTCGGGAACTTTTGGCAGCGGCTTCAGCGCCTCTGCACTTATCTTGTATGGTTGTATCTCTGGAGGATCATCATCCCATACTGAACCGTTATCGAAATTGACGCTCTGGAAAAATATATGTGCTTTGATTTTCTCAATGGTCAGTCTGTCATTGGGTTCCTTGACTAATAGCTTCTTGACCAAGTCCTTGATTATTTGTGGGAAACCCGCAGTGAAGGCATATTGGACCTTCATTACCTTTTGGAACGTCAAATACTCGTTAGAAGCTTTGAAAGGCGGTTTGCCCGCCACCATTTGGAACAGGATGCAGCCAAAAGCCCAAATATCACAACGAGAATCCGTATAGCTATCATTTAGTAGCTCGGGGGACACATACTCGGCAGTACCGACAAACGATTTCGATCTTGCATTCAAATCAAAATAAGGCTTACCGTCCGCGTCGTCCGATGGTTCCTCCGGTAAAATTTTGGCTGTACCAAAATCTGTTAGCTTCACTTTCATGTCTTTATCAAGCAATATGTTTTCGGGCTTGATGTCCCTGTGTATGATTCCGATAGTATGTAAGGAGTCAACGGCATCGATGATCTGCGAAGCATAATAGCGCGCACATTGCTCGTTTAACGACCCGTACTTCTTAATCAAAGCCAAGAAATCACCGTGGGGGGCGTATTCTAGAAGAAAATACAGGCTTGCCTCGTCCTGAAAGGTGAAAAAAAGCCTGATTATGCCCTTGGTGCCATTCAGCTTCTGCAGTGCCAGTTTCTCCACGGTGACGTACTTGACTTTTTTTTGACGTATTAGGTACTCTTTACTCAACACTTTGACTGCGTACTTCTTCCCCGAATCGCGGGCGGTTGCCAAAACGACACTAGAGTACGAGCCATCGCCCAGTTGCTCTCCGAACTTGAAGTCCTTTATCCCCATCTTCACCACATGTTTGGTCAACTCTCCCGTTGTAGGGTCAACAACTTCTTTGATGATCTTGGCCGCACCACGGTCTGCCCACTCGTCTCTTCTACGCCTCATGGAGGGATCAAGGCCCATATCACGCGGCGAGGAGTCCTCGTTTGCCGAGGGAATGAACCGGTGGGTGCTGGTCAACGCCTTATCACCAAACTGACCTTGCGGTGAAGCCTTCAACCCTGATCCATTGCCATCCACGAAAGGATGAAGACGATGCTGCGTTTGTGTAGGGTCCTCGGCTGTCGGCAGCGATGGCTCGAACAACAGTGCGTGGTCTGCTTCCGTTAAAGACCTATTTCCCATTTCAAAAACGTAATAACAAGCAAACAATTACACACAAACGCACACGCACAAGCTCTACCAGATAATTCTTGTGAGCGACGCTTTTTCACCTACTTTTCTCTGTACTATTGTTGCTGCAGCAGTCACAATATGCCAAACCACTACCAGCATTAACAGGAATTTTTCAAACTCCCTTAAACGATCGCAGCCCTATTAGGACTGCCAAATCCTCTAGGGTTATCTCGGAAAAATAGTAGGGCTCTGTAGACCACCCTTAGGGTCCAAGCCCTTAAAACCGACAGTCGGAAAAGCCCGTTTATTCAACGAATTTTCAACGATTTTTTTCCGCAGAGCATCGGTAATTGGCAATGCACACGACCGATCCATGCAGCAATCAATGCAAAGCTTGCGTAGCCCGTCACTCAGCGATGCGTACTAATATACATTTATATATATATATGTACCTATGTATGTGCTTGTAGTCTTCTTTTTGTTGAAGATGGATGTTCCTGTAAAGCTGTATCAGTATCATCAGCACAAAAGGCAAAGTGTATCCGCACGCACAAGTGATATTTCATTAAAGTGATTCAGATTCCGTTTTCCATTATCTGCCCCTTTTGTTCATTCGTTTTTTTATTAGCTGCCCACAATCGAGTCAAAGTGAAAAGTTATGAGTATTACTGCTACTAGAAGGAGAAACCAAGAGACCGTCTGTTGCAAGACAACAACGACTTCCATCAAGGTAGAAGCGCTCAATAGTAAAGCCACCTTGAGGAAGGAGAAGCTGCTTCACGATTTTCATGAGCTGCCGGATTGGCAAAGAGATAACGATAAGATTCTTACTGGGTACGTACGCGAGACGCTGTCGTGGAAAAAGTGTTTGTATTCCTTGTTTTACTGGAATAACGAGACTGTGAACATCTACACGCACTTAGTGCCAGCAATCGTGTACTTCGTGTTCGGTGTCACGCTTACAAACTATTTCCTCATTCCCGTGTTCCCCTCCACCACGTGGTCCGATTACACCGTGATCAATATTTTTTTAATGGGTGCGTTCCTGTGTCTAATGTGCAGCAGTTGTTTCCACTGCATGAAACAACACTCCGAGAAGCAGAGTGATTTCTGGAGTAAGCTTGACTACTTGGGAATCATCAGCTTGATCTCATGCTCGATGATTCCTATAATATACTTCGGCTACTTCGACCACGTATCTTACTTCAGTCTCTTCACGGTCGTCACGCTGGTCCTGGCCACTTTTTGCACCATCTGTGTCCTACATGAGAAGTTCAACACTTCTACTTTCCGTCCCTTTAGGGCCATGTTTTTTATATTATTCGGGTTCAGTGGGCTCCTCCCATTGACTACTGGTCTTTTCAAGTTTGGTCTTCAAGGTGTGCTTAACAGAATAAGAGTGAGCTTTGTGTTCTGGGAAGCGCTCTTTTACATTTCGGGGGCTCTCATCTACGGGTTCAGGATTCCGGAAACTTTGGCGCCAGGAAAGTTTGACTTTTTCGGTAGCTCTCATCAAATATTCCACATTATGGTCGTTCTCGGTTCCGTTTGCCATCTAAAGGCCATTATCGATTCTTATAAATTAATGCATTCTCATTTCCATTCTTAGTGGGCTCACAAAAAAAATAAATAAATACTAATTAAATATTAAAAATAACAAAATAACAGAATTAAATACCAATAACCCACTCATATATTCTGTTACCATGTCTCCGCGTAAATAATAGGCGTTAATCATTTAATTGGTTTTTGACAGGTGCTTAATTTTAACGCTAACAGAATACACGGTGCCGAAAAAAGGTTCGAATTAGTAAATTTGCCAGGTAGGAACGAGAAACAAAGACAAAGAAGCTTCCGTAAAATACCCAGTACACCTCCGAAATACTAAACCATGAGCACAAGATTAAAGGCTTTGGATGCATACAGACACGGCCTGAGAGCTACTCGAATAGCATTCCAGAATGATACGAAAGTACTATTAGCTGCTAGAGCCAAAATGCGGTCAGGGATGGTGTCTCCGCCCAATCCAAAACTCACCACAGAGGAGCAGGTTCAACATTTAGAAGATGTGGCTATTTTCTTGAGACGAAACTTGGTTCAGGGTCAAAAAGTTGATGACACCGATATGAAGGAGCCCAGGTATCATCTGAACATTCATAAAGACACTGAATTGGGTGACAATGAGACTATCGCGGACCCCACAGCAAGAGTGAAAACAAACTTGAAGGCAAGACCATTCAAGTGCTCCGATAGAAAGCACTGATAACGTGTTTGTGATCTTTATTTATTCCGTTCTTTTCAAGAAGTTATATACATGTAAATATGCGTCGAGTCAAATCATACCCGTCATACGGCCCTCACTGAGCATGGCATACCATTACATATGCTATATACTATGATATAGTTGGTAGGTAGACGGTAGTTGTGATTACTAGTACTTTATCTCTTTTGACGGAATATTCCTCTTAATTAGCCTCGTAACGGAATTAAATGAACAAAAGCTCGAGAAAGGATAAATAAGAAAAAACAACGCTTATGTCAATAGTGCTATCAAAGCAACTGAGTCGGCGAGTTAATAATGCGATCTTCCATGTTCAGGTGTGTGAGCCGTGCCCACTACAGCACAAATGTCACAGAAGAATTCATAAACAGCATCTTGGCAAGGGCTCAAGAAGCAACGGCAAAAGCCTCCTCTAATGCTATTAAGATGGATCAGAAGAAAGGACATAGAGCATCTAATATGAACAGGAGCAGGAACCAGAACAGGAATAACAGGAACAACAATGAAGGTAAAGATATAGAAGGGAGACAAGGAGAGCGAAACATGAGATTAAACAACCGTGCTCCTAATGGTGATTCTACTCAAAACACCAACAGACAGAAATGGAATAGAAGTACCACAACGTCATTCATYAAGGATCCTTCCGATACTACAGTGGTCGTACAACCACAGTTCAAAAAAATGCAGAACCACAGAAATAATTTTAATGAAAATTCAAAAGTGGAAGATGATTTACTTGACGTTTTTAATTCGTCGATGGACCAAAAGCAAAGACCAAATAATTTCAATAAAAACACCAAACCTCAGGCAAGGTTTCAAAAGAAAAGTCACATTTTGACGGCATCTAAGAGAAGAAATGCTCCAAAGCAACAGCAAGTGCAAAGACCGGTTAAGAGACCTGCTAGTACTGAATATGTTCTGTATGAGCCAACGCCTTTATCTTTACTAGAATACTCACCTCAAGTGTTTCCAACTAAGGAATCGAAATTAGTCAACTATACATTGGATAGCTTGAAGAAGTCCAATTACCCTGTTTATAGATCTCCAAATCTAGGAATTCTTAAAAAGCATGATTATACTTTGAATACTCCATATTTTGGTAAATATACCCCAGGATCGTCATTAATTTTTGCTAAAGAGCCTCAATTGCAAAATTTGCCTTTGCAGGAGGATTTTGATGGATTGGTTAAGCATGTAAGAGGCGAATATCAGCTCTTGAAGCCATACGAAAGAAAAGATTTTGAAAAATTAACAAAATCTAAGGAAGTTGTTGATAAGCTCGTACAAAATAGCCGAATCGCAAGGCTGTCATTACAATCTGTTGCCATAGCCTCTGAAGAAAAAAAATTGATATATGATGTTTGTTCTGGAATAAAACCAATTTCTGAATTACAACAATAAATTAAACATTAATAATTCGTGTTTATATGCTTGTAAATATATAATACATATTTAGTATTATTTCTAAGTTGAAAAGAAAAAGAACGTATGTATGCCCTCTTCATTCTTGAGCTTCGAAATTCCGATTCAGTTCATCAGAAATAGAAATTTGATTTTTTAGTAAGAACTTTCGTAAGTTAGAATCCTCTCTCTTATCTTGGTACTGGATAATCATCTTTAAAAGTAATTCGGATATTGATTGCATAGGAAAGTCAGAAGGTATAGTTTCAAGCACCATTAATTGTGTATCTATGTCATCTAAGAGGTTAAAATTTCTTCGTAGTAAATTAGAAATCAACTCAACTGAGTAGTTTAAAGAAGTTATCTTCAAATATTGTTTCATGACCGCAATCAGATCCGGCTTATCCGTGAATTTCTCTACACTTCTAAAGTCATTGAACGATAGGTATACTTTCAATAACTCTTTAGGCGAAATCCATTTTATGAGATCATTGGAAAAGAATAGCAGGCATAATATGTGATCTCTATCGATCTTTGAAATTTCCCCGAAAGCAAATTTAATAAATTCACTATCTTCTATATTTTCTATTTTCAGGTTTTCACATTTTCCATAGTATTTTGAGAACCTCTCACACTTCACGCTATGTTTTAATTTGATGTCAATAAAACTTGTTATATCCGTCTTGTCATAGGCCAAATCGTCCTTATACTCCTTTATGAAATCGTCAAGTATAAACCATATTTTATCTTTGCTGATTATCTCTTGTAATTTTGTCAAATAATAGTTAAAAAGAAATTTTGAATCCTTACTATTCTGAACCCCCAGCTCCTCTATGAACGATACTTTCAATGATATACCTTCCTCTGGTATCCTGTCTAAAAACTCATTCTTACTTATGCCAGCAATGTCTAATATTTTTAGAACCTGTTTGATACTATTGCTGTCTGCATTTTTATTGCCTTGTCTAAGGCTGATAATAAGATCATCATTTAGTGTTTCTTTAACATATTCCTCAGGAAGACATCTTATGTTTTCTTCAATAAATGATATCAGCGACTTATAATCTTTTGCCCTTTTCAAAAGTTTCAGTGGTTCGACATACTCTCCCTTTTCTTTATGGATATCGATTAATAATCTTCTTCTAGAAATATCGTCTCCACGTGAATAAATTTCCTTTATAATTTCGTCAAAACTTTCCTGTTCAAACATGTCTATAGTTACTTCGCTCCCTGAATCCAATTGCAAGCCGAGCAAGGTTATATCGATGGATTTCATTATGTCACTAAAGTCAGTTACTAGAATTCCATTTTTGTCTCTTTTCTTCAGATCAGATTTTATCATCAAAATCATTTTAATGACATTTTCACATTTATTACTCAGTTTCAGACTCTTCAATTGTTCAACTATATCTACTAATCCACGGAAACACCAGATTTCGCTGTAAACTTTCCAGCCAAGTAAGTAGAATAATATCCTTATATCAACCTTATCAGAAAATTCGCACCACTTTTTCATTACCTCATCTTCTATGTGATCATAATGTAGCATCATTAGGAACAATAAAAGAGACATAAGATATTTTGCTTCAATTTTTTGAAACTTCGTCAAATCCCTTCTTGAAAGCTTTTTCAGTTGATCTTCAATATTATCAATTTCAGATTCATCATAGGATGTAAAACTTAGGACCATAGGTTTCGGTACTAGTAAATGAATTCCTAGATTATTATAAATGACTAAAGAAGATTTCTCCTCATAGGACTCTTCGACCAATGCACGTTCTCTTTCTATTCTAAACTTGTTGTCGCTGTGGGTTAAAGGCTGTAATCGTAGCTTATTGGATATTTTCTTTCTAAATTCTTCAGAAGTGTTGGTGTTCGTGAAAACTTTATCTGTCCTTGAAATTTTCAGATCTATTTTTGAATTGGTTATACTTTGTAATAACTGTGATTCTTCACTAGACAAAGCAGAATATATATCAACAGATTGGAACCCCGAATCTACAATTATGTAGGGAAATTCTACAATGACTTTTCTTGGGTAATTCTTCAGTAGCATTGTTCCTTTTATTATATCTCCATGATGATTTACTACCAAAGCCATAGCACCATTTTCGTATGATCCTCCTCCAGAACAAACTAGAAATTCATTATCATCATTGAAATTAGTTATTATAGGTTCCAGTTCTTCATCGGTTTCGCTTATTCGAAACAGAGGAATTACCTGCGATGATTTTAGATTTACAAGCTCATAATTGTTTAGCTTTGAAATCATTAATGTTTGTTCGTGTGCACATGCTTTATCTATCAGTTTGAAATTAAAGGTTTTGGCGAACACCAATGAATTTGCAGATATTTTAAGCAGTCTTATTCCCTCTGCGTGAAATGCGTATATTCTATAAGCGTTTGAGCTTCGAGAAAAATTACAGACAAGGACGTCATTGATACCTCTGAGTCTCACCGTATTGGGTCTTGGCGCAAATTCAGGAAGAATAAACAATACTAGTTCATTGTTGCATAATATCAGCGCACCCTCTACCTTGGGTAAAAGCAAGATTTTGTCTATCTTTGCATCTGAATCTGCGTCGAACTTTGTTTGAGAGACAAGCATATAGTTTCCACGTTCGAGTTCGAAATAGTGTAGAAGATCACCAGTAGTAGTCCCCAAAAATATATGGTTGTCATATGCTTCACAGCATGTGTATGCCAAGTCTGATGGTACATTTTCTAATACGGTGGAGAGTCTGAAAGGGCCTTCGTTTATCTTGAGTGACAAGTCTTCTTTCTGATTATCATTTGTGGACATTCCGGCCTCTGTTCCTGAAGTATCTTCTTTTGTGACGTCGTTTTCTATGGCTTCCCGTGCTGTATCCTTGTCGAAACTTGAATTGTCAGTTGATCGACTTTCCTCTTGAGAGAATTTGTCAGCTTCCTCTACATCCTCTTGATTAGCACTGTGTAAACTCGACTGCTGATTTTCTCCTTCGAGGGTTTCTTGGCCATTATCTTTCGTTCCGGTCTCATCGTTTTCTTCATGGGGGGGTTCGATGCCTATTTTAGATTCTCTTTCATCGTTATCTTGTACCTTTGTGTTATTGACCTTTATCTTCTTTTTTGCCATTCTTCTGTAAAAGATCTAGTCACCAAGAGGAGCTCCTATTTGGTCTGATTGCAATGTTGGTTTTGGCTTATTGTAGGCGATGATGTGTCTTGAAAGAAAGCCCTCACATTAACATAAATTAAACTACCTTTTTTTTCTCATCGGAACTCTATCTTCAACAAATAATATGCGATGTTAGGAGTTACTCAGGTATATATATTTAAAGATTTTAAGAGTTTTATCGTTATTGTACATATGTTTATATATCATTTATTGTGTAAAATTCTATGACCGGAAATCTATTTCAAAAGTTTAACCAAAAGATGAGAGCCTTTGTTGTTTTCATCAGAGGTTATTTTACTTTGAACCTCTTTCAAGTCCTTCAAAAATTGTTTTCCTTCCTTTTGATCTTTCAAAGTTTCGTATAGGGCAACAATTGTAAATGAGCTATCAGCGTTGTTAATCCATTCCAACAAGTTGGAGGAATCGATGATTTCATCATATAATTTGTAGGCGAATGGAACACCTAAGCCTTGAACATTCTTCAAAGGTTCAACCTTTCTTTCCTTGTTATTCCATTTACCGCCTTGAATTAAAGCCTTCAATAATCTAGTAGAGAAAGCTCTATGTATTGGGTGTGTTTCTTCAGTTATGTCACCCTTAAAGGTAGTTAAGATGTTGTCTAAAACAGTTTGGTATTTTTGTTGGTCCTTTTCATTCAATTGTGCGTATAACTCATCGTTAATCAAAACTTCTGCAACAAATTGACAGCCCAGGTTCTCTGTTAAAATCTCAGCATAGTTCTTTGATATGGTACTCAAAAACATGGGGGCGAACTTGGATAAAAGTTCGTGTCTTCTTTGTAAAGGATCTTTCTTAGAAGTGGCTTCGGATAATTCAATGTATCTTAATAATTCATTCTTAACAATAGGGGAGAAATATTTACCGTCCAAACCTAACAGTATGTACAACCATGGTCTTCTACCGAATTTGTCGATTATGAATTCCTGTAAGTGATCCTTAACAGTAGGACTGAAGCTCTTGAATACTAAAACAGTATCGTCGACACAATTTAAAATTGTAATGAAAACAATATTACCATGTTCGTTTTTAATCAGTTTTTCACCATGGTTTTTCAAAGTCTTTAAAATCAATTTTCTTTCCTTGGCATTAGCTTTAGCCATCAAAGTACAGGCAACATCAGAACCTTCTGGGGTATGGACCAATTCAGCAAACTGTTCATGAAGTAGTTCAATCATTTCAGAAATTTCTTTTTCGTTAGCGATTTTCACGTATTCTCTCATAGCGGCATGTAGAATTTGGAAACCAGTAGAACCTTTGTCAACTGAAGCGGTAATAGTACCTATCAAGTTTCTAGCAATGATATTTCTCTTTTCAACACTACTTTCACAAACTTTCTGAATGGTCAAGTCTTTGTGAGTTTCTCTGAAAACAGCATATTCAGAGCCCCAGAACTCTTTGATCATTTGTTGTTTCTGTTCGTGTGTGGCATAAAGAACGAATAAATCTTCCACAACATAGGCACCTTCACGATGTCTCATTAATTTTCTTAGTGAACCATGCAACTCGTTTATGATGGCTTGTCTTGAGGTTCTGGAACCGTAATGTAGTAATTTGACCAATAAGTATTTACCGTATGCAGATGTGGCTAGAACATAGAACTTACCCTTTAGAGAATCAACGATTTGCTCACGACGTTCTTTGGAAGAATATTTGACTAAGGTTTGAACAATACGAGAAGCATCATGCTTTAGGACAAGATCACTGATACAGTCCTTGGATAATTCCCAGATTTCGTTGGACAATTTCTCACGAATTTGCTTTGGTAAAGGTGGAGTTTTCACACGCAATCTTTCCCAGACAGATTTAATTTGTTGCACTTGAGTACCAGATCTTCTTTGCATTTTTCTTTCCTTTAGCAGTTTTCTTTGTTCAGTATGGTTACCACCTTCACCTCCTTCACTTTTACTTTTCCCTTCCTTTTCTTCATCTTCATCTTCATCATCATCGGAGATATCTAGGTCATCGGCCTCTTTGTCTTCCTCCTTTTTCTCTCCTTCTGGTTTACCCTTGTCCAGATCATCTAGGTCATCTTCATCTGATGAAGATAGTTCAGCATCTTCGTTTTTGGCTAGTTCCAATTCTTCATCGGAGGAATCGATAGAAATTCTAGGCTTTTTGGTCGATTTTTTATCTGATTGACTGACTCCTCTAGCGGAACGTTTTCCGTTTGTTTTCTTAGTTACTGGTGCCATTGCTAGTTAATTTATTACTACTGATTGGGTTATATCACAACTACCTAGAATTAAAAAAATTCCAATTTCGAAATATTTTAACTGGGCATCTCATCTCATCTTAGGAAAAAAATTTTCAGTATTTTTTCATAATAAAAAAAAAAAGGCGTTCAAGGCCGGGTTAGCAGATATGACTATATACTATACAAATACCTATTTAAACTGGATATTGTTGCCTATTTTTTTTTTGTTAGTTTAGTAATATTTTTTATTTTTTTTATGTTATTTTCTTCTTTATATAATTGAATATTTACTTGATTTGTTCTCTTAGCTTCATTGAAGGTTCGATTATATATCTTCTATAACTTCTTCAGTTGGTTCATATTTCAATTGCTGAACTCTGACAACTTGTTGTTTTCTCTTCTTGGCCAATGCCTTCGATGCTTTGATGTTGAACCCATCTTTCAGAATAGTTTGTACTTCTTCTAGTTCCAGGCCTGATAATTCTGGATAACAGAAATAACAGAAAACTACTGATAAGCATGAAAGTCCGGCGAAAAAGGCAAAGGTACCTGCTGGAGTAATGTTCTGTAACATAGTTAAAAACGTAGACGCAATAACTAGAGAACCAGCCCAGTTTGTAGCGGTCGCATACGAAGTCCCGACGCCTCTAACGTTTTGAGGAAACAATTCTGATTGTTGCCATGGAACAGTACCGATACCAAGGGCATAGAATGCAGCAAACACAATAATGAAGATAATAATTACAATACCCCAGGAGGAAAATCCTGAGGCAACAACTGCGCTAGTGCCATCGAAACTGATACCTAGGTAATGGAATGCAATGGCGCATACGACCAAAGCCATCGTCATGCCTGGCAGGCCGATTAGCAGAATGGTTCTACGGCCGATTTTATCGATGCAGAAAAAGGCAACCAAAGTGAAAATGAAGTTAGTACCGGAAACAATAATGGAAACTGCGGAGGAGTTTTTGAAACCGACCGTTTCAAAAATGGTACCGGAGAAATACATCAGCGAGTTCCAACCAGTAAATTGTTGGATTGCCTGCAGCCCACAACCAATGACGAGGGCTCTAAGGTTAGATGGTACTGTGTGCAACTCCTTGATAGTATTCCAAACTCTTTCTGGAACGTTTTTACCAGGAATGGAATGGTTCAATTTGACGAGCTCCTCCACTTTCCGATCAATGATTTCTTCCGAAGTATCGGTGTAACTTCTCCGTAAGACCTCAGAGGCTTTCTTCAAATCGCCCTTCATGACGTAGTATCTTGGGGTGTCTGGCAAAAAGCACAGGCATGTAAACTGCACGGCAGTAGGAACCAGAGACAACCCGACAAGTATTCTCCAACCGTTGTTGACGTAGTTCAAGCCAGCACCGCAACCATAAGCGACCAGTTGACCACCGGTTAACCACAAAGAGTTGATAACGGTCAGTCTCCCCCTGATCATCTTGGGAGCGATTTCACTGATGAAAAGCGGCGAGATCAAGGAGCCGATACCAACACCGAACCCCATGACAAGTCTACCAATGGCCATCTGCCAAAAAGTGTGTGCAGAGACTTGTACGACCGCCCCGATGACAAACATAAGATTAGAACCCATCAGACAGCGCTTTCTACCATATATGTCAGCCGCAGTACCGGCAAAAATACTCGTTATTAGAGCCCCCAAAGATGTTGCCGCGGTGATAATTTCTTTCTCACCATAAGTCAGCACCTTGTTGTCCAAATCGGTGCCGATCGAGATAAGAGCACTGGATATATAACCTGTGTCGTAACCGAACAGAAATCCGGATATGGACGCGACAAATGTCAGTATGATAATAAAGGGTGAAATGGACTGGTTGAACGTAATCATGACTGAGGTATCGTCCTCGTCATTCACAGGCTTGATCTGGATCCGGTCTTCCTCGTCGCTAGCGGGCGCTCTTTGTATTTCATGCGTCTCGGACGTCAGTTTAACTGACTTCATAGGCGATTCGTGGTCGTTGCTGAGCACCACACTGTCGCCATCACTGTCATTCGACGGCGATGCCTTGGACGTGATATACGGTATATGGATTCCCATTGTAGCAGCAATTGCAGACAAAGAAAATACGAAGTATGAGTAACACGAGGGCAGCGAGCTCTTAGTAAAGTAGCGGATGTAAGTGCTCTATTGGAACAAAAAATTAAACACCAAGAAAGAGCCCCCACAATCAATAAAACCTTTAGTTAAGGGTCTTTCTGGACCACACTTACGCTCTTATTTGTACCTTTTCCATCCGCCACAGTGCGTTGAGCTTGTCGAGCATTTTTCACATGCCAGAAGAAAGCCGCATTTCGCGCAGCGGGTGGGGGGGAAGTTATTCCCGGCACATGTGAAAATTGAAAAAAAAAAACCGGAGACGACTGGGTGGGTAATCTAATTATACGCGGTTATTACGTTACATATAGAGCAGAGGAGCTTCACAGCTCGTCGTGGGAGATAATTCTATCCATGGCTTCATCGACAGCTCGTTGGATGTTGCTGACAACTGGTTCAGACGCTGATGGTTCCACAAGCGTGGACGTGGAAGACGTAGTGGCAAGAAATGGCGCGTTCAGTACGAGACTGGGGACCTGCGGTGACGAAGAGGAGGCCGTGTAGCCCTTCACTAGGCCTAAGGTCATCAGTATACCCTTGAAAAACTTGAACAGCAGCCATAGGCCGACTTTCACGGGCAGCTTGAAAATACGACGCCAGAGAACCCAGGAGACGCAGCACACGAGAAAGCCGAGTGACAGGTATACGTCTCGCTTCTCCTGGTGGGAGGCATTTTCCAAGACTTTGACCAAGTCTGCCGTTTTCTTGAAAACGGTTTCAAACTGGGTGTACTTGTCGTCGACTTGCATCAGTGAGTGCGTTTGGGCTCTCAGCTCGTCCAGGTTTAGGTCGCTTTGTAAAATACCCGACTGTAGAATTTGATTGCCTCTCACGAGGTTGTTGGTCAGTAATTTTGTCTTGCTCAAGAGTTTATCCTTCGTGCTTGCATTTTCCATTGACATGGACGCTGGAGTTGTCAACGACGACGCTTCGCGGTCGCTCCCCTGATGCATCTTCTCGTAATCCACAGCATGTGACCTTATGGCCTGGTCCCTTTCCTCGTCATTCCAGGCAAGGTCGCGTCTATGGTGTTGTCGTAGGATCTCTTTGACCTTAAGGCGGTAGCAGTAAAACCAATCRATGAATTGTAATACAGAATCGAGCTCTTCCATCAACTGGGCATACAATTCCGCAACCATCTGTTTGTCTAGCTTCACAATGTTCAATTTATCGCATTGGTCGTATCTGGAACTTTTCTCCCACTGAAGTTTCAATCCTGGATATGTGTACGTCATCTCAACAATACTGCATCTCAGTATCGACTCGAAATCAAGTAGTTTGCTCGCTATTGTGCCCAGCAAAGCGCCAAACTCAACTTCTTCTTCTTCTTCTTCACCGTCATTGCCGTCATCAAGCGCAATACCGCCCTTGTAATATAGTTTACCTTCTCCGAATGCCTTTTTGCGGGAGATCGTGCTCAACTTTTGCAAATGGTCAAGTAGCGCATTCTGTAAAACCGCTAAGTTTTCTAGAAATGTCATAGGAAAGACTACTTATAACTCCGTTGCTTTGGTTTTTTCAGCCCACGCAATACACCTATTTACTCAGCATCTCTACACTGCTTATTTCTGTTGGCGTTTTAGTTTTCTTTAACTACGTATGTTTTCCTTTAGCGGGCGTTTTCTTTACCCGGACACATCTTCACTACGGGCATTGATAAAGGTTGAACGATACCTGGTGAAGGAGCGTGCTTGGCCTAACTTCGAACTGAACTGGGTTATCTTTGGAGTTCAAGGTTCAGTATATTTTGACATAGTTGCCAGTCGAGGTCTTTTCGGCCCTGTTTTTTTAAGCATGTACATAATTTTTAGAATTGTCGTGCACGGCGCTAGCAACATTAAATGCGTTGATCAGCTCTTCTTTCTTTAGTTTTTATACGTAGACATTCTAGACGCAAAACCAACCTGTTAAAAGTATTATTTTAATAACGCATTATGCATGGCTAGCATCCAGTTTTGCTTTACGTTTTTTTAAGGAAAAAATTACTGCTCTTGTACTGCAAATTGTTAGCATCTTATGATAAGCCGGGATGTTCACATGTATTGTATTAGACATAAGCAAAAAACGTTCCCCTGAAAACATGGTTGTCGGGATGTTCATTGAGCAATATTTGAACGTTTTATTCCCGGGCTTGCATTTTCATTTTTACTTTTAGGTGCATAACCTTCTCATTCATTTTTTATATTTTATTTAAAATTGCTGCATAAAATTCAAGAGTAAAACTAAAATGGGTTCTAACAGGTAGACTGCAACAACCGGGGGAGACCCTCCTTCTGATAGTACACGTGTAAGTGCAAAGGTTCTCTTTTCTGCCTCTTTGTCTCTATAGCGAGTCAGTTGTCTTTTCGCCTTGGAATTCCGAGGGTCCCATCGATTTTTTGAGGGAAATCAATACACACAACGAATCAAGAACATATAATCGAATGACCCGCATAGTCTCCAAACGATTGAAGCCATGAAAGAAGGAGTCTCCGATGAATTTTCCTCAGATGATGATGATGACGACATTCTCTTAGAATTAGGCACAAGACCTCCAAGATTCACCCAAGTGCCGTCGTCATCAATAGCACTACAAACGCAACTACCTGTCATTGGGGAAACACCAACAACCACATCGAATAAAAAGAGCGATAATGATCATGTGTTGGTAAATCAACTAAATAAAGCTCAAGGTGAAGCAAGCATGCTTCGTGATAAAATCAACTTTTTAAAGAATGAAAGAGAAAAAGAGAAAAACACTCAAGTTATCAAAGTCAATGAATTGCAAGCTAAGCATCTACAAGAGTTGGCCAAACTAAAACAAGAATTACAGAAATTAGAAGATGAGAAAAAGTTTTTACAAATGGAAGCAAGAGGGAAACCTAAAAAGGACTCCTCAGCCTTAAACGCACCACCAACGACATCGTCTGCACCTACAAACACTATGACACCAGATTCATCATCAGTTACAATAGAAGCAAAGAATCAATCCCCACAGTTAAAAAGACGTAAAATTAACGACATTTTACAAAAAAAATGCATAGTTCCCCTAAACCCCAACAGGATCATCCCCGATGAAACAAGTTTATTTCTAGAATCACTATTGATTCATCAAATAATAGGTACAAACTTGGGAACAATAGAAATACTCAACAGATTAAAACTTGAACAGATTGATCAATTTGAATTTAAAAATTTTGTCATCTCTAAGGGCGCACCTATAGGGAAATCAATAGTCTCTTTGCTTTTACGATGTAAAAAGACTTTGACACTGGACAGATTTATAGATACTTTACTAGAAGACATAGCCGTGCTGATCAAGGAAATATCATTTCATCCGAGTGAGTCAAAATTGGCTGTCCCATTTTTAGTTGCGCTGATGCACCAAATTATCCAATTCCGTCCGAGTGCTACACATAATTTGGCGTTAAAGGATTTGTTCCTTTTTATATGCGATCTAATAAAGATCTATCAACATGTATTGAAAACACCATTTCACGAATCGAACATGAATTTGAATGTAGAGCCTCAAATCTTCCAGTATGAGCTAATAGACTTTTTGATTATTTCATATTCCTTTGATCTGTTAGAGACTACTATAAGAGTGTTACAATCACACCCTAAACAAACCTATATGGAATTTTTCGATGAAAACGTACTAAATTCATTCGAGTTTGTCTACAAATTAGCATTAACCATTTCATACAAGCCAATGATAAATGTGATATTTAATACAGTGGAAGTACTTAATATTATTTCAAATATCATTTTAAACATGGAAAATCCTTCAAACCTGAAATCTTTAGTGAGCAGCGTTTGGTGGAGAGATTGTATTACAAAATTATATTCCCTCTTGGAAAGAGAAATTAAGAGCGGCGATGTGTATAATGAAAACGCCGATACTACTGTTCTCCATATGTCTAAATTTCATGACTTCTTTGGATTGGTTAGAAATATTGGTGGTAATGAATTGGGGGGGCTAATATCAAATCTGATCTATGACGACCGGTTGCAAAGTATACCGAGAGTAATTTCTAAAGAAGACATAGTGTCTGATAAAGACAACCTGACTGCGCCCCTAATAAAATATAAGTTAGAAAAATGGCTTCTGAAATTAAAGGACGAAGTGTTGAATATTTTTGAGAATCTATTAATGATATATGGAGACGATACAAGCATAATAAATGGAGAAATGCTCATCTGTTCATCTGAGTTTTTATCGAGGGAACAAGCACTAATGGTAGAAAGGTATGTAGGACAAGACTCGCCCAATTTGGATCTTCGGTGCCACCTTATTGAACATGCATTGACAATAATTTATACGCTATGGAAAGACCATTTTGAACAACTACGTGAAGAACAAATTAAGCAAGTAGAAAGTCAACTAGTCATGTCATTATGGAGATTTCTCGTATGCCAAACGGAAAATGTGACAACAAACGAAAGAGAGATGAAAGATCATCGACATCTTGTAGACAGTTTGCATGATCTAAATATAAAAGACCAAGTCTCTTATTATGAAGATGCTTTTGAAGAACTTCCAGGATATATCGAAGAAGAGTTGATGACGGAGTTAAATAAGAGGACTGCAAGAATAATGCAAGTGAAATACGATGAAAAATTTCAAGAAATGGCAAGAAGTATTCTAGAATCAAAATCATTCGACTTAACTACACTAGAAGAAGCCGATTCATTGTATATTTCAATGGGATTGTGAGATCATGATAAAAGCGAAAATGAGAATGTCAATAATTTATGGAAACCTTATAATGCTTAATATTAACTATATATAATTTATATTATTTTTCGTTTTAGGAAAGAACAAAAATTTATAGAAAATATTGAATTTAAGCGGAAGACTTGGCAGAACCAGTTTGGAAACCGTTCTTGAATCTTCTAGAGACATGCTTCAAATATCTCATTCTACCGGTACCAGTAGTGTGTCTTCTCTTAGCCTTAGCAGCCCAGTTGTGAGATCTAGTCTTAGCAGCTGGGTAACCACAAGAGGAACAGGTCTTCTTTTGAACATGGAAAGAACGACGACCACATCTGTTACACAAAACGTGAGTCTTGTTATGACGCTTACCGAATGAAGGAGTACCCTCTATTTAAAAAGCAAAAACATAAAAGTTATTTCTCGTTAGTAAAATTGGAATTTCATAGTTTCTTATCTAGATTCAACAATCAATTGTATCGCGAATGGTCTGAGGTATGCGCAGAGCTTTTTAAAATGATATACACAAACTTGCCGTACCATGTTTTGCTCAACGGACAGTATTTTCGGCTGCTCTCTTTATTTTCTTTTATTTTTTTCTAATTAGTTTCTTTTCGTTTAGTTCTTAGAGTGGCATAGGTAGGACTCTATTAGGCTTCCTTAGACGTAGCTGTAAAAGGTACTTGGCGTAATCTTCTAGTCTCTATTCTCGTCGATGTATGTAAAGGGAAAATTTTCTTTATTTGATCGTTCTTTTCCTGCATTCTTCAAAATTGGACCAGTTGTAATTGAAAGTTGCCTCTGTTAGTTAATCATTCCTGTACATACTACCCATCTTTACTTATATATTCGTTTACCTCTTTGTATACTATCCGAATAAAATAATACTCTACCATCACCGTTTTCTATAATTACCTATGGGCACTATTCCAGCCTTGTTCCCAACCTCATCTTCCTTGGAAATCTCCATAAAGTTTTTCAAAAATAATAATTGTGGTGTACGGAGTAACTAAAAAAAAGAAGAAATTGACCAAGGTTAAAGAAATGTACGGAGTTTAATCTACAGATATGTACAGGTGTTTGTAAACAGGCAACAATAATAGAAACGCGATATTATTTTTATTTTTTTTCGCGTTTGTTTTCATTAAAAACATTTGGTAAATATAGAGATGCCACCTCGAGCAAATAAAAGTTTATTACTGCCTCACTCAGTGAAAGCTTAATTTCGCCTCCTTAATTTCACCGCCTTTATTGCTATTAGCAACGAAAAGCATATATAGACGTTGTTCTTTTTTGTTACTATTTTTACTCGGTACTTTTAATATATTATACCGTCAAATTCTTTTGGAAGTAGCGTGACAAAATTTGAAGAAGCTCGATCATGTCACATCTGTTCCCACCATCGTCGCCTGTTGCCGATAAGCCATTACAAAGCCCCCAAAAAGAGCTAAGTGTCTTTGGAAAATCTTCAGTATTAACTCTTGGAAGAAAACGGTTCAATCACCCAGACTCCGATGTAGAAGAGTACCCTACTCCAGATCCGTCTTCTAGTATTGGAAGATTGTCGTCGCCGGTGAAGAACCGAACTTCAAATATAGAGGAGTCCAAGTCTACTTGCACTTTGTTATCTCCTTCAAAAAAAATGAACCGTAGTGCAAAATTTATCAAGGTTGAGTTAGATCCCACAGATCCTTCTCGTTTGGCAATTGGTAGAAAGAAATCAGTTTGTAATGTCATTTTGCCATGCAGGAAAAATATATCTAGGCAACATGCGTTCATTTCATATGTCACTGGTAGAAACGAAATAAAATTGGAGTGCAACGGCACTAATGGGTTATCTGTCCTTTTCCCATGCTCCATGGACTTGCACTTGCTAAAACCCTTTCCAACAAGGAATTTTTACAAACTAATGATGGAAGTGCCTGCGAATTTACAGAATTCAAATGAAACACTTACAAAGTCTCTCCAGAAAAACAACGACGTCAGCAGTTTTGCCTTAGTGAAAGGTGAAGCTGTGTCGTTCCCGTATATCGAAGGAACTCTAATAAACTTTACTGGCGCTACAGTCTGTCTATGCTTGAAAGAAGTACAACATTATCTTGAAAATTGCAACAACGATTTTAACGAGGAAAATTCAACAGAAACGGAAGATGAACTGTGTTTATTATCAGCAAATAGTGACGATTTTCCTCGGCCAGCAAAGACTCCTTCGATGAAACTCATCCCCGTTGCGCATTCGCCTTGTACAGAATTGATCTCCAAACCGTCACTTTCCGAATCACCAGCCTTTATGAAGAGGTCCCCCATAACCCATAAAACAACACCACAGTCATCTTTCGTTATTCAACAGCCATGTACCCCAAAGAAGCTCAAGCGGAAACTAACTTCTATAAAAAACAATACTGTTCAGGAGACGCCGCTTCCTAAAGATAAGGTTACGGAACCACCAAATTCTCGTAGTAGCAATGGAAATACTAACGAAGGCGCAAATCACCGTCTTTCAGATAATTTTGCGGTCGAAACAAGATTCACCGAGCCACTTTCAAAAATTACTGACGAATCTCCTTCATGTAAACGTCAAAAGACATTAATAAATAATCATTCCGAAATTTTTCAATTGCTTGCGAAAAGAGGAATTCACAGGGACGACTTTGTTCATGTATTATGCAATCATCTTGCTTTTTCTAATCTCCAACAAACTCCGTTATCCGACTTACAGAACATCAATTCAATCACTTCACAGTTGAGCAGAAGTGAATTAAAAGAAGTACTGGATACTATTGGCTGTATTGGTATCATCATACGTGCAGGGAAAGATGCCTCTGGTAATGAGTTAGAAGATGAGTATTACTATGACATTGAAAATGATGATAACGATGAGAGAAAGATCTTGTATAATTCATTGAAAGGCAGTAGTCGATTAAGAACATGCAGGAAGAAGCATAAACAGTATTTTTGGAAAAAGCCAACGAAATGAATTTGTAAAGACGCTCAGTTCATATTTTTATATAGCCTAATGATATAGCCACATAGGGCGGCATGCAAGATTTGCGAAAATCATCAGGCAAGCCAGTAAAGTTTTCGAAAACATGAGTTTAAATTTTTTATATATTCCGTTGAAGGAAGTTAATACGTTGTCTACATACTATAGATTACTATGCCTAAATTTTTTTTTCGTAAAGGTTAAGAATGTTTAGAACTTTTTTTTAAGTGTATCATTTTCTAATAATTACATGACTCGAGTTGAGCGAATCAAACGATAAGGCGTCTCCTGAAAAGGTTTGCCCGGTGAAAAGAATGAGATGGAAAGAATTAATAAAAATCAAAAAGAACGTTTATCACAGAAGTAATTAAATGTCCAATTTCTTTGGCTTTTCCCAGGAATATTCTTGGTTGGTGAAATGACCATAAGAAGCAGTTGGCAAGTAAATTGGTCTAGCCAAATCCAATTCTTTCACTAAGACACCTGGTCTCAAGTCGAAATTCTTCTTAATGATAGCAATGATTTCATCATCAGATTTAGTAGCTGTACCATAGGTGTCCACATGCAAGGACAATGGTTCAGCGATACCGATAGCATAAGAAAATTGAACTTGAACTCTCTTACACAAACCAGCGGCAACTAAAGATTTAGCAACCCATCTAGCGGCATAAGCAGCAGAACGATCGACCTTGGAGTAATCCTTACCGGAGAAGGCACCACCACCGACGGACGAAGCACCACCGTAGGCATCGACAATGATCTTTCTACCAGTCAAACCAGCATCACCTTGAGGGCCACCGATAACGAATCTACCGGAGGGTTGGATGAAGTACTTCGTGTTTTCGTCTAACATGTCTTTAGGAATGACCTTTTCGACGATGTCTGTTTGTAGTTGAGTTCTCAAATCAGCGGTGGAAATTTCATCAGCATGTTGAGCAGAGATAACAACGGTATCTATTCTCTTTGGAACCCATCTACCATTGTCGTCTTCGTATTCAACTGTGACCTGGGTCTTTGTGTCTGGTCTCAACCATGGAATGGAACCGTCTCTTCTAGCGTCAGCCATAGCCATATTCAATTTGTGGGCCAATAGAATGGTCAATGGTAAACCTTCTGGAGTTTCATCAGTAGCGTAACCAAACATGATACCTTGGTCACCGGCACCTAAATCCTCCAAGTTCTGTTCATAATGTAAACCTTGAGCAATATCTGGAGATTGCTGTTCAATAGCAACCAAAACATTACAAGTCTTGTAATCGAAACCCTTGGCAGAATCATCGTAACCAATCTTCTTGATGGTGTCTCTGACAATTTGTTGGTAGTCCAACTTAGCCTTAGTGGTAATTTCACCAAAAACCATAATCATACCAGTCTTGGCAGCAGTTTCACAAGCGACCTTAGAGTATGGATCTTGTTCCAAACAAGCATCCAAGACAGCATCGGAGACTTGGTCACAAATCTTGTCTGGGTGACCTTCACCAACGGACTCAGAAGTAAATAAAAAGGTTTTGCTTTTAGACATGGTTGTATGTGTGTATATTATTTAGATATTTGATATAGTGGCAACTATGAAGTTTTTAGAATCGCTTTCTAACGAGAAATATTAAGCAGAGGTAAGATATTCCAAAAGACTTTACAAGAAACCCAGATCGTGCCTCCTTCTTATACGCCCCAAGACAACAGATGACTACCAGAAATTTAAGATTTGCTTGCATATGAATATTGATGTCGTTTACAAGAGTTATTCTAAAATTTCATCGGTAATTTGGCCTCGCTCACTTTTCTGGCGTGGACTCATCGGCGGAATTACGCCACAGTTTTAGGTCACGTGGTCAGCGACACAACAAGTTGCTTCAATAAGTACCAAATGAACCACATGTGAAGATGTTAAGATATTCATATGCTTTCGATCAGATAAGTAATGCATAATGTTTTGATTTTGGTTATATATAAAGAAATACGGTTTGCTTCTGCACTTTTCAGTTTTACATTAGGTAGTGGTAAAAAGGCATCTGGTCTTGGCCTTTTGACATTACTCAGTCAATGTTTGACCACCGGGCGTCTTTTCTTAGCTTGCGGCCTGTCTGATAGGCAACAATAAGTTCAACAAAGCGGCCAACAAAGACGTTTAAGCTACAAACTCACTGGTGAAGGAAGAATGTCTCTTTTCGCCGCACTGACGAATGTCCATTTCCAGCAACCATAAATTACTATAAATGCTAGTACAGCGCCAGACACAACATCGTACCAGTGATGTCTGTGGTCAACAACTCTTGAAACCATAACTACTAGCGCCAGTAGTGGGCACCAAATGTAACTTCTTGTGGTGCGGGTGGTAAACGCCTTTTGCCAAAGATACGTAAAGCCCATGGTAGATACTATAAAACTTGAATGTCCACTCGGCGTGCTTTTCAACCCTTCGTAGAGAACCCATTTGTTTGTTTGTTTGCAAATATCCAACCCAAAAACAGAAGAGTCTGAATCGCTTATTTTTTGAAGGTCAGGCATACATCTATCAACAAAATCGGGCCTCAGATTCCCTATAATCAATTTTAAGGCACCCGTTACGGCAGCATTGATGCTTATTATCAACATCAAGCACAATAGACTAGTGTGCATGAAGTGGAAATCCTTTGAGATGCCGTCTGGCCTCTCCCTGAGCCACGTTACTTTATTCTTTTTTAATTGATCCTTGTCGAACATACAGCTCCAAAAAACAACTAAATTACTAAGCCCGACACTCAAAATCAAGCAGCCCAATGGGCCCACTAGTTCGTTAGTCACATAGCGCTTTGAGATAGTGGGGTCATCAAGACTGAATTGGATATTTTGGCCTCTAGGAACCAAAGATATCTCTGAATAGAGGAATAATATCGTACAGAGGCCCGTTATCATATACTGAAAGTAGTACAGCCTGAAGTATTCCTTATGTTTCTCATCCATCCTGACCATTGTCGGTATTTTGTGACGGCTTTCCTTTTATGCAGACTTAGTAGTTATGACTCTTGAAAGCATTGAAGTTTCTTTTCAATAATGGCTTTTTTCTCGTTCCCTTAAAGTCTATACATTTACAAATTCACGTGGCAGCTCAAAGAGAAAAAAGAAGCTGGCTGACGCGTATAGCAATAGCTAAAATCGAGAGTTCGTATGAAAGAAAATTTGAACGAGTTTAAGAGTAACCACGGATATACCATGTTTGAACACATAAATTTATAAAGATTGACTTGTTCTATTATTTTTTAGTATTTTTATATAAAGCCTGGGAACAAAAAAGTTAGGAGCAGTTGCTAAAAGGTAAAACAGAGTAATGTAAAACAGAGGTAAAAAAGAATGAAGACTATAGTAAAAGGCTGCCAGCAATAAATCTTAAACTTAAAAGTGTAGATTAACGAATATGGACAAAAAAGGGGGGTGGGGGGGTTATTAGGTTCTAGCCTTTTAATTTCCAGATTTCCTTTAGTTAATAAAATTCATGATAGAAAAGACGTTTGAAATTCATTTTATCAAATAATAGCAATAGCATCGGATATTTGATCATATTCTGCTCCTGTACAACACCTATATTAGTCAAAAAGTAAAAATATAAGGTAATGTTAACATAATGACAATAACAAAGATTCATAACAAAGTAAATCGAAAGGAAAAGAGATAAACAACGAACAGAAACAACAAATAAAAAATAAAATCAATAAACAACAGTAAACAGAAATGGAAGAATAGTTGTCTTTTATGTCTAGAGAGTTTTTATGGTTACAACAGGGGGCGGACTAAAGGATCACCTAGTGAAACAATTCATGAACCAATTCTTTATAAACAGCAACTTGAAAATTATCGAGTTGGATTTCATTAAGCGGAGGCGCAAAGTTAATTCTATTATTTGACCTAATTTGAGAGAAGTCATTTACATTCATTAGATCTTCGGTATTATAATTTTTTACTATGTCTTGATACAACTTCAGTTCTTTTTGTTGATTATCGTAATACTTAGAATCGATCGATAAATTGTTTGGGATAGCACATAGCCAGATTCTTGTCTTATAATATTTGAATAGCTCCTTTATTAAGTCCCTGAAATCATTTCTTTCTTCACAAACATAGTAGAATGTTAATTTCTTTCTATCAAATTGAAATTCTGCATTTAGAATCTTAATATTCAATTTCGGCTTAGAGTAGTTTGCGGAATTTGGAAAACTGTTAGGAGCGCCATCATTTGTATTTTGAGATTTAGAATTATCATTCAAAGCTTGTAATTTTGTTTGAGCAATATGTAGAGCCTTTAATTCGTCTTCAAATTTATTGTGTAGATTAGTAGTTACTTCCCACGGAGTGGCAAACCGTAAGACTTGCTTAGAAGGAATAATCAATTCAGTTAATTCAACCACATCATACAATTTGGGGTTTAACTTTTTCTTTTGGCCCCTTTTTGAATCAATCAGCATTTGAATAAACTCTTCGTTACGATAGTGTTGAGATTCACTTGTAATTAGAGAGTCAAAGTGAATTTTCTTCTTGAGGAAGTTTATGAACAACGCCAAATTCAAATCCACACATGGCTCAACAACCAAAACTAAATCTCTCCCACGATCACCATCAATGATAACTAAATCACCTCTTTTCATTAGCAAATTGGTGGCTTGTGGAGTTGATAGTAACTCTAGTTTCCCATTCTTCAATGCAACCAACACTAATGGTGTATATGGTAGGAAAGAGCTATTATTATTTCTAGATGTCAAATCTGTTGTAAAAGACCCCTTTCTTCTGTTTTTACCGTTATTGGAAACAGTACCATTATTTGATTCTGGATCATTGATATAATTCAAGTTACAACCTCTTAAAACGTCCAAAAAGCCCAATATAGATTCATGAGTACTACCTTCTTCATCGATTGAGCTCATGTTTTTGTTGCCGTGACTTTCATTAGAATCGTGTAACTTTAACATTTTCTTCATATTATCCGTGAATTCAAAAACTGCAGAACCAGCAAAATAACCACTACCACAGTCACTATATAAATCGTGTAAAGTCTTGGAAGAGGTTAAATGTTTACCCTTAATCAAAACTAAGCCATTGTCCAATGAAACCTTTTCTTCGTTGGAGTTATCGTTTTCAAGATTATGCGAGTTCGTTGAAGAAGGGCCAGAACTGCTCCTTTGTAACTGAACAAGTTGAATATCGTCTATGCGTTCCCCATTTAGAGGGTTAGCTAAGTTCGACTTTCTTGATTGTTGTTGAAAGCTAGAGGGGGCTGGATTGAAGCCTGCCACAGGCTGCGTGTTCCGCCGGTATTGTTGGCTTGGAATCATGTTGTGATTGTTAGCGCCGTTGTTGCTGGTATTAGCATCATTATCGTAGGAATAAAGGGGTGGTACACCATTTCCAAAATCGGGCACACCTTTTGGATTCAAACGAGTAGAATTCAAGTTATCATAGCCAAATCTGTTATTAAAGGGATTAAAACCTTGAGGTTGCTGCTGCTGCGATGGTGGTGCTTGCTTTTGTTGAAGCCCAGGCATTTGATGATTTATTAGTGTATCCGATATATAGGATGATCTCCTAACGGTAGATTCTGGATGAGACGATTGCTGCCAGTTGAATTGTGATTGATGTTGGTTGTTAACATCGGATGGGTTACCGGCACTATGAGATGGGGCAGCAAAGTTGTTACCGTTGTTTGAAATAAAATTTAGGTTTCCTTTATTCAGTAAGCGCATGTAGTCTAAATCCCTTCCATTATCCAGTAATTCATTTCCATTTGGACGAAATGAATTTCCGTTAAATTGTGGAAACAGCTGTTGCTGAGCTTGATAGGTGCCCATTTGAGTAGGACCCATGTGATTATTATTGGATGAAACAGGTGGTGTTGACATTGGCTCTGAATTAGAAGAAGACATTTGAAAAGAAGTTAGTGTGCTGGAAGGCTGTTCTTGAATGAACCCGTTTGGGTGAGAGAACGGTGGCTGTTGTTGGTGTGGCTGTTGTTGATGTTGGTGTGGTTGCTGTTGCGGATAGGAAAACCTATTCATAAAATCAATATCGTCAAAAGTTCTTCTACTTTCCATACCATTTCCACTACTCTTTATTGAATTTCTTAAGGTGTTCAAACCAGCGAGCGGATCAACAGCACCATTGCTTGAGTTATCGGAATTACCATTCAGTTTACGGGGTAAGTCTGATAGCGATTTACCACTGTTGTTTTTGAACAGTAAGTCGTCATAGTAGTTTTTCAAATCCACATTGTCGGAAATGCTTGTTGTACTATTGATAGTTGGGAGGTCCATTATTCGTGACCAATTAGTATAAAACACTTTATTATATAATCCGCCTATTCTAATTTATTCTCTTGGATCGCCTGTTTTCGTTTATAGCTGTTTGTTTGTTCTTTTGAAAAAGGCTGCTCTTTCTATATTTCTGTTTAATAAACCAGAGAACGCTCGAACCTGTGCTTTCTCTATCTTCTGAGTGTCAATAATAAAGAAGACTGGAAAATTAACTCTCGATTATCCGTAAATCCTTCTCCTTATCCTTTATTATTTTTGTTTTGTTCCTTTAACTGAAACACGGGTCCGTAGTGGTATTCAAAACGATTAGGGGAAGGATTTGTCTCCAAAAAAATTGCTACGTCCAAATTCAATATAGCCTAAGGCAGCCAAAAATATTCATTTTCCCACTCGGACGCAGTGGTTGACCCAATGGAAAGCTAGCCGATACTTTTTCCATTCAGCTTTGCGGGTTTTCTTTTTGCGGCGTTGTGAACGGCTGTGGAAAGAAAGAACGAAAAAAAAAAGCAATGAGGGGACAATGGAAGGGTGTTCGGTTCAATTACATGAGCAGCCAGTAAAAGGCGCCATCAACTGCACACATAATTAGGATATAAACGGCAATTACCTTGGTCTTGTTTGGGTGATCTGGCATGTGTTGAACAACAGCAGAGGGGCTCGGTTCCTTGGTTGGGAATGACAATGGAAGTGTGGTTGCGAGTTTGGCACCATCACCCGTCAATTCTGGCACTTCAAAGACAATGCCGAGACCCTTCATCATATGCCAGTCTACGTGACAATGTAAAAGCCATTTACCTGGCAGTTCTGTCTTAATTCTTAACACCGCGTAAGAGTTTCCGGCGATGTTGATGCTATCTCTTACCATCGGTGCCTTTCCTGTTTGGGCCCAATGACGCAAGTCGTTCTGGTACTGGTCCCATGCCTTACCTTCTTGCACTTGTTTGTGAAGCGGCCCCTCACCCCCAGATCCGAGAGAAATTACTTGGAAATGATGACCATGCATATGCCATGGATGTCTCATATGGTCAATAGAATTGATTATCACGTCATATGTCTCGTTGATTTCGGGTAAGTTTACCGGCTCTTTAATATATTCATTAAAGGTTCGACCGTTTACTTTGTACATACCAGTTCCATACTTTTGTTTCGTCTCTTCGTCTTTGTAATATTCATAGTCAAAATCAAAAAACCCACTAGATTCAGACTCGAAACCCAACTTTTTACTCTCTTGTTCTGTTGGTTCCAAATCGCGATATAATTCTGTTTTGGTAAAACCGGGCAAATTCTTGATGGAAACGTCACCGGAGCTCTGTGACGGATCCAGATGAGCGCTATCCCTGTAAAACCACCACTGTTTGGTTACATAGCCCATCATCTTATTACAACCGTTAACCATACGAATGGGATTCAAGTCTTCCTTTAGTCTCACTAAAATTGTATATCTTTGTCCAACCGCCAAAGTCAACGTTTCTACAACAAACGGATTAATCAGAATACCGTCAGTTTCTAATATTATCAATTGGTGTTCATCAAGATGGAAAACTTGAGTACCGGACATTCCAGAGTTTATGATCCTCAATAACAAATACTTGGCATCTACCCCCAATTTGATGGCTTCATTGTTAGAAGATTTCCCATTTATTAGCGAGCCACTGAGTTTGGGATCCGTGCCTCCACTAAGCGACATAACTCTATTTTTTAAAATGTTCAGATTCCAATCCGTGTACCAATCACTCATAGTTATAATTTCTTCTTGCACTTCATGTTTTGCAAATTCTTTACGGTTTATCTGCCTGTTCATCTCGAGCATACCATTAGGTAATGGCCCAGCTTTATTTACAGAACTTACAGCCTTCACTACATGGCTATCATATTCGTCGCATTCAATTATCATCGCGCCCCTCAATCCATCGCCGTATTGCACCGATGAATGTGAATGGTACCAAAAAGTACCACAAGTTGATTTATCGATGGTAAAGTTATACCAGTAACTCTCCCCGTAGCCAATGGTAGGCTGTGTTAAGTCAGGAATCCCATCATATTCGTTCCGCAGGGGTACAACCCCGTGGAAATGTAAAGCGGTAGAACAGTAATGTCTCCAGATAGCATCCTCTTGGCCAGCTTCTTGTTCTGAACATATCCAATTGACCAGTTTCAGATTAAGCGTATCTCCAGCTTTAACCCGAATTTCCGGTCCAAATGTACCATTGTGGCCGTTTATAGAGATGATTCTTCTTTTATCAGGTGTATACTTGCTAGCCACGTTAAATTCTATAACATGTGTTCTACCTCCTTCAGTGGCCTTTATAAATCTTGCCAGTGCCAATACTAATATCAATAATCGAAACATATTTGGATGATTGTTCTTCATTCCAAGCAGGTTCTTTGAAAGCTTTTTATGTTATTCACTAACTTGCTTTAACCGCCCAAGACATGCCATTTTCAAATTTAATATGGGTACATTATTGTAGAACTGCATCATTTGACAGACCCCGAAAAAAGAATGTAGGGAACAAGAAACGGCATCAGTAAAAAATAATGGTTGCTAAGAGATTCGAACTCTTGCATCTTACGATACCTGAGTATTCCCACAGTTAACTGCGGTCAAGATGTTTTTCTTGAATCAGGCGCCTTAGACCGCTCGGCCAAACAACCACTTATTAGTTGAAGTAGATTATTTTGAATGGGTAATGCTGGAATGTTTTCATTAAACAATCCCAAGGAAGTAATTATCTACTTGTAAAATTTGATGGCAATGTTGGAGTGTTGGAACCGTTGGAACAAGATTCAACTATTGTCCATCTATTACTAATATATACGGTGTTAAAAGATGACATAAACTACAAGACCAGTAAGTTAAGATTCAAAGTGTCRTCGAAATTAATGGAAGCTGAAGCGCAAGGATTGATATTGTAATAGGATCAATGAATGACAACATATAAAAAGAGGAACAGAATCATTTATAATATTATGCAGAATTATTGATTCCTTTCTGTGGATTCCTAAATCCATACGGAGAATCTCTAGTATAATCTATATACGTAATATTATAACATTAAGAAATAATGGAATCCCAAAGATCATCATACAATTTGAATGGTTATTAGAATGGTTCTAATATATAGGTACTCGCGAACGCATCCCCTCAGCAGCCCCAGGTAGTCTGAACATCACCAGCAATTAAAAAATCATAAAGAAACACTAAATATTAACTGAATAAAAGTTCAATAACCCCGTAGTCCTAACAACAAAGAAAGAACTTGTGAATGGGAACGGCACATATTTAACGGAGAGCATATCTAAGAAATAAGTGCCATTATTGCGACATTTTTTACAGTATACTTAGTAGCAAGAAATAGCAACTACTTAGCTATTTCCAACCCCTAAAACATAAAAACATGCACATAAAGATAATTATCATGATAATTTACGATAAATATATATAATACATAGAGTCCAATACCTCCAGTAAGTAACTGTTATTTAAAAATTAACAAGGAGGGAAAAAAAAAGCAACAATAATATAAGCAAAATAATATAACAAAGAAATGAGAAGACCAAACCAAAAAAACATAGAAAATTCAACGACTAAAAATAAGACGTTCTTAGAATACTATTTTTGAAGTACGCCTTCTTTATTTAGTACGTTTTCAACTTCCTTGACCAATTTTTTAACAGATTTGAATGAACCAGAAATTTTCTTGAAATCCACAACACTCACCTTACCCTTTGGATAAATACTAACCTCAAATAGTGTCGAACGTAAAGAAAACATATTTTCGCTTGATAGTTTGCCTGTTAATGTTAAATTGTTTGGATTGGATTTGACATTCTTCAACCCATATTGATTCCAACCACGTAGCAATTTCTCTAAACCAATGAATAATTGTTTTGCTGAAACTTTAGCGTATAACTCTATTGATTTTTCCGAAGTAGAAGATTTTGAAAATTTTCTGAAAAAAGAGCCACTTCCACTCGCATTCTTGTTTGGTTTTAGGTCCGTCGATTGATTTTTGGCCTGTGTACCATTGTTCTTTTCTCTTGTCTTTTGTACGGTCTTATTCAATGGTGGTTCTAAATCTTTTCCATCTCTTTGTTGATCTTCTTTCTCGTTTTGTTCTTTTTCAGCATGCGACGAAGAATCTGATTCAGGTATCATTGACTTAACCTTCGCTTGCTCATGAAGTTCTTCCTTCTCCTTCTTCTCCTCCCCCTGCTTATTTGCCCCGTCTTCCCCGTTTAATGGAGGCAGGGTTGGAAGATGCAAGTTGTTGTTTTCCTTTTCATTGTTGGATCCATTGAAACGATCGGCAAAATTTAGCTTTAAAGTGTTCTTGTCTTTGACACAAGAATCACCCATATCATATAACCTTTCATCGTTTGAGCTATTTCCGGTACATTCAGCCTCTTCATTGACAGTTTCAAAAAGAAATTCTGAATCATCTGCACTTCTTGGTGTTGGCACTCTTTGATTTTGTTGTGGGTTAACATCGAGGTTACCGTTTTTTAGAATATCAACTAAATTTGTAAACGATTCCTTTGTGGAGTACATTGACAAAACAGAGAGCCTTTTGTTAGACTCGCTAAAATGTCTTGATTTTCTAGTAAACTGTGGTACTCTAATATCGGATATTTTTCTCAATTCACCATTAGACAGAAGTTCTGCTGTAGTTGGCGCGGTATTATCCTTCAAGTGAGCTACACCCTTTGCATCTTTCGGAAGAACCAAAGGTTCGTATTTACCATCAGGGTCAGACACTATCCTCTCTTCCGATAATCTTTGTGAGGCAGCCGTATTTGGATACTCCATTTGGGACAGTTTTAATTCTTTATCGATATTAAATGAGGAACCCAGGAATTTCGATCTCCTAATAGTTTCGAGAATTTTCTTTTCTGTTGTAAGTCTTTCATTTTCAGCTTTCTTTGGTTCCACCGGATCCTCGGGTTCAATTGGACTCGAGAATATTATACCAGGATCAAGTCTTGATACAGGACGTGTTTGTAAAGAAAAATTACGGCGACGAAGAATGTTATCAATATCAGCCTCCAAATGATTAATGTTATTTTCTTCATTTTCCATCGGAGCAGAAATCGATCTGATGTTCCCTTCAAATTTTTCTTCTTTGTGGTTGATCAACTCATGTTCTAAATCACTTATATCAATTTCAATCTGCTTCTTTAATTCCTCCTGTTTTCTTTTCAGTTCTTCTTTTTCTAGCATTTTTCTTGAACGTTCTTTCTCTTCCTGTTTACGTTTTCTGCGTTCTAGCTCTTCACGTGCTTTCGCTTCTTTCACTTTACGTTCTAGCTCTTCCTTTTCCTTTCTTATTTGATCGTATTTCTCATATTCAAAAATTTCGTCTATCAAAGTTGCAAAATTAGAACTTGTTCTCTTTGTTTCTTTTTCAATATATTCCCAATCGTCATCTTCTGCAAGCTTGGCGTATGTTGACATTAATTTTGTTGTCACTGATTCGCGTTTCATGCTTGGTATTAGTGACATTCTCCTTGTGGATTTAGATGCTCTTTTATTCTTCTTTGTAGTGGAAAAAATGGAAGCCCTTTTTTGATTTTTATCAACGTTTGCTATTGAGGCCCTTTTATTACGTGATGAGGGAGTTGGAGAAGATTGATTGACAATTGTAGATAATTTCTTCTTTGAGGAAAAGTTTTTAGAAAGACGTTTAGAAGAGCCAGGAGTAGTCAAATTGCTAGATGAAGCACTGGATGCAGTGAATTTGTTGAAGGAAATTGGCTTTTTACGAGAAGATGACACGCTAATTATAGATTCTCTATTTCTTCTGCGTTGCGGAGTCGTTGATGTTCTCTTAGGAGGAGAAATAGATACGCTACTGATTGATTGCCTTTTTTTGATTTGCTGTTGTTTAATAAGTTCTTTTTGAGTATCGCATTTAAATCTATACAGTAGAGCATATAATGTCTTTTCGGCATTCGCGCCAGGTTCTTGTAGTTTTGCCCTAATTCCGTCAGGGTCTCTTCCGTGCCATAAAATTACTAAGTTTTGTAGGATGCTAGAATCAATAGAAGAGTTGCTTTCTGATAACGGTGTAAGGTATGTATCTTCTCTTGGTAGGTCTCTTATACTTTTGGAGTCCCTAATACTTGGATATTTTTGCAGTAATGGATGTTTGAGTATATCCCTAGCTTTGATTCTTCTTTCAGGGTTAACGGTTAATATCTTACTAATCAGATCCTGAGCTTCGCGGGAAATCTCATCGTCAGAGGGTAATTCGAACTCACCCTTTTGAACTTTCAACAGCAGTGCTCTTATGTTTCCGTCTTCCTCATCAAAAGGTAACCTACCGGTAAGAAGAGCGAATAGGATCACACCACATGACCATACATCACTTGCGAAACCYTGATATGGTATACCGGATACAATTTCAGGCGCAGCATAATGAGGAGATCCGCACGAAGTCTCTAATAGCTTCCCTTCTGTCTCTAGTGCTGCCATACCAAAGTCTGCAATCTTGATGTTATATTTGTGATCTAATAATAGATTTTCCGGTTTCAAATCGCGATGGACTATACCTAGAGCATGACAATATGAAACGCCAATAATAATTTGCCTGAAGAACCGAATAGCTTCATTTTCTGGCAGAGGTCCTCTCTCGACCAATAGGTTGAATAACTCACCCTTTTCCGCGTATTCGAGTACGAGATACAAATCTGTATTTGTTTCCCAGACATCATACAGCCTCAGCACATTTGGGTGATTTAGCAACTTCATAATGATTATTTCACGTTCTATCCCGTAAGGCAAAGCGTCTGGGGTAGTGGAACCAACGATGGAAGTACCACTCACATTACCTGAATTGAATACTGCCTTTGATATCACTTTAACTGCCGCCTCTTGGCCCGTAGATTTATTACGAGCTAGTTGAACTTTACCAGTGCTTCCTAGACCCAAGGTTTCACCTAGTTTCCACGGACCAATGGTGTTGTCCTTTATGGCCTGGATGCTGTTACCATTGACTGCCATTTAGTGTTATGTAAAATAATATGCTGCGATTTCGTTGTTGATTGAAAGTGGGCAACTATTCTTCACGTGTTTGCTGAAGCTTTGGATAATACTGACGGTAAATACAGTTGAGAAGTTGTCGATAAAAGAGAAAAAGAAACAAAGTAAAAGAAGAACTCCAGAAAGAAATATGAACGTGTGCATTTTTCTATCATTTGCTTTTAATCTAACATCGAGAAGAATCTATGGTGAGGTTGATGGTATTTCGCGATGGTATGCCGAAAAGGGAAATAACGCAGGTCGCGCGTAGTGAACAACGGATTTGACGCGTTTTCTGTAAGAAAACTTTGTAATTACAATTGAAAAATTCTTGTCAGACGAAACTTGGCGAAGGATGGGATTAGCTTCACCTGGCTTAGCCTAATTTTCCTGTTGAACCGGAGTAGAGGTTATTGGTGATACGGAGAAGAGTTTATGTTATGACAATGATATTTGCACAAAGTACATAGAATATTTAAAGTGTTAAATAGTATGATGAAATAAGAGAATACATGAATGATGAGGGGGGGGGGGGGGTTAGAAAAAAAGACAAATGCGGTAAAACATGATAGTGAGGCTGAATTTGAAATAAAATGCTAAATGAATCTTTTTTTGTTTTGTTTTTTTTATTGCTTTATGCTTTTTTTTTTAATTTTGAATTGAGATTTCTACTTCAACACCAGAAATCAACAATTCTTTTCCAGTATGGACCATTTCTTAGTTTTTCTTGATATTCTTCATCTTCTTGTTTTAATAATTCCTCATCGAAAACTTGTCTGTCAGTTACCAAGTCTATTTTATCAGCGGGAATGAACAAAGTCCAATCCTTTTTCCAAAATTTGTAAAAGAAGTATAAAGCAATCAAGATTGGCATGGCCAAGTAATTCTCGAAAAATGATTGAGCACTTAATTTGCCACCTCCACCGATTGGGGAAATGGCAACCCAAAATTGTGCAATCAAAGCCAATACCATCATGATTATAGCGTACGCAGACCCCCAAACACCAACTTGAGATTTGTAACCGACCTCCCCAAGGGATCTGCCTTGCGCTTTCATACCTCTTCTAAATCTAATATGAGACAAACAAATGGTGATCCAAGTGAAAAGTTGGGACAAACCGGAAATTGCTAACAACCATGTGAAAACGTCTTCCTCCTTTGGAGAAGAGGCACAAAATGCAATGATAGCAAATAATGCACTAACAAGCATGGCAACTGCTGGTCTACCTTCTCTATCAATGTAATCAAAACACTTGGGGGCATTTCCTTGCTTAGCCAAAGACATCAGAATACGAGAACTGGAGTAGAAGGCACCGTTGGCGACGGAAAGAACAGACAATAGGATGACCGCATTGATGAAATGAGGCACCACACGAACACCATGAGAAGCTACGGCAATCACATAAGGAGACGCCTTAGTGGCTGAGCCTTCTGCCCCCAACAGTTGGTCTGAAGTGTAAGGTACAAGGAAACCGACCAGAGCCAAAGATCCCAAAAACACAAACAGAATTCTGTAAATCATTTTTTTAGCTGCTGATGGGATAGCCTTTCTCGGGTTGGATTGCTCACTAGCAGTCATGGCTAATTGTTCACTCATACCAAAGGCAAATGCAGCGGTAACAAATGTGGCCACCACACCTTTGAATCTCTGGATACCGGTATCACCACGGAAGGCACCGGGATCACGCCAGTATTTACTGCCAATGTAACCATCCGTACCGGCACCACCACAATCGATAATAATGGCAAGGATAAAAAAACCGATAATCATCAGGATCTTACAACAGTTGAAGAAGAAATCTGCCTCTGCATAACCCTTAGCACCGAAAACGTTGATAATAACGATCAAGACGTAAAAGATAACAACAAAGACATCCGGATCGACTTTCACGGTCCAGTACTTAATGGTCATGGACGCGGTGACCAGTTCCAAGGGGCAAACACATAGCCATTGCAAACAATAAACCCAAGCGACGGAGAATCCCAACGCAGGATCGACCAGAAATGAAGGGTAAGTGTTGAAACCACCAATCAAGTCACTGTAGATGACGGCCAATTCACCACAAGCTTGGATGATACAGTAAATACAACTACCCATGATGGCATACCCGATAACTAGACCTGCTGGGCCCGCGTTGTTCAAAACTTTGGAGTTACCAACCAGTAAACCAGTACCGATACCTGTCCCCAATGACATCATGACGATGTGACGAGGCTTTATCGTTTTTTTCAAGTTTTCTTGATTTTGGTCTTGTTCTTGTGAAGGCTGCTTGATCCCGTTCTCGTTAACAAAAGAACCCTTTGGATTCAGCTCGTTGTCCAACTGAGAACTGGAGTCGTTTGTCGATATGGGGGTGGACCCATCGCCAATGGAGTTAGACGAGTCCGGAGAGTTTGGGTGCGAGCCCTCGGCTCTTCTAAATGAGTCAATAAATCTGCGCAGATGCGACGCCTTACGGTCGCCCTCGTATTCAAGATTTTCCATGGTCTTTTCCATTGTGTTTTCAAAATACTCGACCTCATTTTCTGGCGCTGTGGAATTGATTTCTCGTTCCTTTGCCTGGATTTCCTTCATTTCGTAATGCGAAACACCGTCTGAGTTGTTCCCGTACATATTAGTGTTCGAGCTTCCCTCGTTGTTCCGCCCATGGTGTCTGTTACCAAGTGTCATCTTGCAGTAATGATACTTTGGTGTTATAAGCTACTTGCGAACGCCTGACTTTTTCGTCCTTACACAAAAAACCCTACAACAGACACCATCACAATTCAAGAAATCAAGAGACAAGTGAGTCAAATCAAACACACCGAACTGCGAAAAAAATCAGTTATATATATGGAACAGGATCCGATTCCTCAAAAATTACTGCTGGGGGGAAGAGGAGGGGACCCAAAAAGAAACGACACTGCACAACCCGACCCGAATTCTGACAGCAACTCGGAAAATTAATAAATTTGTAGCTATTGAAAACTGACTGACCGCCCGGTGTGGTACGGTATATCCTGGCCACCAAGGCCAGCAGAGCATCGCATCGTCTCCATCTCTTAGAGCGGCCGTGCCTTTTTTCACTGCTTATCTGATGCGGCGTTCTTTTTCTTCTTTCTTTTGCAAGGCCCTGTGCCGTTTCTTTTTTTTTTTGCACCGTCCGGCTAAGGGACCTGCGTACCCTGGCGCGATGAGGTTCTTCTAGAAGCGTTTTTGTGGTCGGGCAGTGCCGCTCATAGGGCACTGCGCTCATCATACGTCACCGGCCTCTCGGGAGTATAAGCGCGCACACGCTGAGAAGCGGCGCGATTTCGATATAGTGGGGAGGAGAAGGGGAGTCATGCGCGCGCCGAGTCATCTTAAAAGAGCCGTGCTCTCGTGCCGGGCACGTGCATGTCACGTTTTTGCCGCCCACCCTATGGGTCATGTGATGCGCACGTGCGTGTCACGTGGAGTGTATTACCCTGATGTCCGGGCCACTCGCCGCTGGGAAAATGTGCCCCAGCAGATAACTGGGAAAATTAACACGCCAAAACATTACAGACAAACAAGTAAGCGTTCTTCTCATGGTTGTTTTTCTTGGTTGCCCCTTTCTTGTTGCCACCCTGAGTGCATGAAAGAGAAGGTTTAGTTTAGCCCAAAGCCATAACATAGATACAGCGAACAATGTCAGACACTGAAGTCAATCAAGAAGCCAAGCCAGACGTCAAGCCAGACGTCAAGCCGGAGACTCACATTAACCTGAAGGTGTCTGATGGCTCTTCAGAGATTTTCTTCAAGATCAAGAAAACCACTCCCTTGAGGAGACTGATGGAGGCTTTCGCCAAGAGACAAGGTAAGGAAATGGACTCGTTAAGGTTCCTTTACGACGGTATCAGAATCCAAGCCGACCAGACCCCTGAAGATCTGGACATGGAGGACAACGATATCATCGAGGCTCACAGAGAACAGATCGGCGGTGCTATCTATTAGCTCTTCCACCCTTGTCCACATGCAAGCACCTGAAAAACTGAAAAACTCGAAAAACCGAAAAAACGAAAAATACCATAGTAACGAAAAACTAAATAGATCATATTAAATAGTAATAGTATATGTTTGATAAGAATAGTGTCGTCGTCGTCCGCACCCCCTTCGCCCAGCCGAGACTCTCTTTCCCGCTGTCTTGCCAATCGATACGCTGGCTTTTCTCCTTTGGGCTACAGGAAAAAAAGCATCTTCATTGTATTGTGTACAGTGCTACGAGGACCAACTACAATACATAAAGCCTTGGCCCTCCCCGCATTCGTCATGATTAACAAACTGATGTACCGCTCCGTCAGGTTCGCCAGCCATAACAGCCAGCCCTTGCTACCTCCCTTGGTTCTATACAGAAGAATACTAAGGCAGCACAAGCTGCTACCCACCGTCCAGAAAGAAATGGGCGACCAGTACGTGCGGAACGAATTCAAACTACACAAAGATATCGACAACCCATTGCACGTGGTCGGGTTCCTGGCTTCGTGGCAAGACTACCTACACATGATTTCCAACAATAAGTGGAAAGATGCGACTTTATCTTCGGAGACTCTGGAGAAACTGTCCCCTGAGCAGACTGTTCAGCTATATGAACTGATGAAGGAAACGCAGAAGATTAACCACGACACTGAAACGACGCCAACCAAGAATATAAAACCAACTAAGGACTAGTCCCGCCCGCATCGCACTTGTAGATAAAGATCATATAGTATATATATTACACATGTATAAATAACTGCCATACTATCTTCACTTCTTCTTCACGGCGGTCTCTTTCTCCTGCCAGATGATGCCGGTGCTGTTTTGCAGTGTCTTGTTGTTGGAAACTTGTTCCTTGTGCCATTCCTGCACTTTCACAGGGTCGCTGCCATGGACGATGCAAAACTTGAATTTTGATACCTGCTTGTCACATGATGTGAAATCCCCATGTCTATAGTAGTTTCTAAATTGACCTCCGATCGAGTAACAACTCGTCAGCTGATCGAACGCCTCTCGGCAACTCATCGTTGTCGGGTACTTTGCACTCATTTCCGTTGATATCTTTTCACCCTTGCTGTGCTGGCCATCACTGCTCCCTTGGTTTATACTAGTACCACACCCAATAGCATTATTATTACTAAGATGCGATATTTCGGGCCCCTTCGCAAAAGGGGCCCGCCGCACTTTCTTCATGGATCTTTCGTATATAAAGGTCCAGAGCGCCAAGTAAAGCTGCTCTCCCTCCATCGGCTCACAAATTACAACTACCATCCTGTATTAATGGAAACTAATTTTTCTTTCGACTCAAATTTAATCGTTATTGTCATTATCACGTTGTTTGCCACCAGAATTATCGCTAAAAGATTTTTATCTACCCCAAAAATGGTATCTCAAGAAACAATTGCACACGTAAAGGACTTGATTGGCCAAAAGGAGGTCTTCGTTGCGGCGAAGACATACTGTCCTTACTGTAAAGCCACATTGTCCACCTTGTTCCAGGAATTGAACGTTCCTAAATCCAAAGCCGTTGTTTTGGAGTTGGACGAAATGAGCAATGGTTCAGAAATCCAGGATGCTCTCGAAGAAATTTCCGGCCAAAGAACTGTACCAAACGTTTACATCAATGGTAAGCACATCGGTGGAAACAGCGATTTGGAAGCTTTGAAGAAAAACGGTAAATTGGCTGAATTATTGAAACCGGTTTTTGAATAACTGCACCAATGACTTTTATAATATTTACATCTACCTATATATAAGTTTTTTTCTCTAAAAACATACACACAATATCTCAAATACCTCGCTTAATTTATACAAGCGTACTTTTGAACGCTGCCCGTGCGTTTTGGAACCATTGTGACCCGCTAAATTCCGTCTGGGGGACCAGGTCCTTTATTTTCTTTCTTCCATTATCGTTTGCTTTTCCCTTATCGTTGTTGGCATTCATCACGCTTAATACATACGACATAGGTAAAATCTTGGGCTCGTCCTTCTCACGATCAAACCATTGTCTTATCCTATGACCCATTGCTTCCAAATCATCGGCTCCAATCTGTTTTCTAAAATTAAAGTCTCCCAGCTTCAGCATCAATAGCAGTGTGTAGTATGCATCGTTGCCCGCATTATGTAAGAAGGCATGTGGCATATGAAATAGTCTTAGCAGCTTACCCAAACTACTGCCCTTTTTACCGTAACAGATGCTATAGATTTTCTCTGTATCAAGCATCTTTATGTGTTTCCTGAGATCATTAGCCTCCACCGAACCATCTGGTTTGTCTAATTCATTATCCAACTCGGGTATGTGAACGCCAATCTTCTTCAACCATCTAATATCCCCCGATATACTGTGACCTACAAAAGCTCTTTCCCAACTCAAATCTTCATCTGTCTCACATTTCATGTAGAAATTGATCAACGATTGTATAAATTCCACACACTGTTCCAATGGTAGAACAAGACTTTCTCCCAATAAAAAGCAGTCCTTGAAATCGCACACAAATTTCTTATTTCTTAGCGGTAATGCCTCAGCTACAACTAAATGATAACTTCTTATGATCGGTGTCAAAGAATGTTTGTTTTCTCTTGGATCATATATGGAAATTCCAATCTCGGTAACGATATTTGTATCGAACTCGAAAGCCTCCACATCAACGGCAAAACAAATTGTTTTGTTGGATGATAACAGCTCAATCGTATTGGAAAGATATGTGAATTGAGAACTACCAGGTTTGCAATCCATCGTCGGTATATGCTCGTTTTTGACGTCATTTACATGCGCCAAATACTGCTTTCTTAAGCCTTTCTCTTTGTCATCTTTCGATACTTCAGGTATATGTCCATTTTTCTCAACCCATTCCTTGTTCACAACTTCCAGTTTCTTGTTTAAGGATTCTGTGCTTTTTTTGCTGATTGACTGGTAGTTTGTGTTCAAGATCTTCAAGTATTTTTGAATTTCATCTCTCAACAAATCATTAGGAGAATATGAAACTTTATGCAAAGCATTAAAATGCTCAAATTCATTTATCCACGTTACGTGTTTCCCCAGTTTATTTTTTAAATTGTTACTCGAGCTCTTGTATGATCCAATGCCCTCCCTTCTTGAAGGAACCATACCTCTGACTTTTGCTGCATTACGGGTTGTTAAACTTCTATTCAAAGCTTGTGGTTGATGGTAATTGCGAACTGCTTTGGAGTTAAATCTATGTGAAGCCATTTTGCCTATTGCTTCGTATGCTTTCATAGACTTTGTCCAAAAATTCATACAACGGTTATTCGCTTTAATAAAATAGAGTAGAGTGAGACAATATATTGTAGTTCTCGTATGTTTTCCTACCCTTTTAGCAATGTGAGTATGAGTCCATCGAGTTAAAATTTTTCACCGCTAAGAAAAAGATCTCTCTTTATTTTGTGCTGATGAAAATGAGTAAGTATACTGGGGTTCGGAAAGTTAAAGTACAAGGCAAACGTAACGCCACTACTAAGTATAGGTTCAATTTACCTGATAATTCTCATTTGGTGCCAGGATTCAACTGTATTCAGCTATCTTTCAATATATTTTCCTCACTTAAAGAAGAGTTTTTAAGGGAAAAAACGTACAAGCCAAAAGATAGTTTAGGGTGGCGTTGAAGCAAGCAAGGATAAAAGACATAAGCGAAATAAAAAGAACAAGTTCGTGTGCATTCAAATATGTCCGCTCAAGGGCCTAATGATAATTCAAACGATTTGCCCTTAGTGCCTGAAGATAAGAAGAAACAGGCATCATCTTTAAAGTTGGCTCCAATACCAACTACATCACCGTGGAAATCATCTTCACCAAATAGCACCACGACACTTCCTGTGGAAGAGTTAAGAGACAAATCGAGGCTTTCGAAGTCCAATAACAACGGCTCAGGATCGATCAGATTGAGCAGCGACACAAAATGGACTCCAATTACACCTTCTGTTATAATTTCAGGATCTAAAGAGGCAAATTCCAATTCAAGACGAAAGGCTAAAAGTGTCAAAAATAATAGAAAGATGAAACAACATAGCAGCAACAACAGTAATGCTATTAAAAGAGTTTGCGGTGATCAACCCAGTACTGTTGCCGAAACGAATGATGACCCCAATTCAGAACACAAGTCTACCGATGCTGACTTAAGAGCAAAAGCAAATTTAGACCAAGAAGTACCCATTGCCGGTATTGGCCAGAAAACAGAAAATGGAAAGAATACATCTAATCCCAGACAACAAAAAAATCACCACAACAAAAATAGTAAAACGAGGTACAATAAGGCGGCTCATCATAACAACTCGTTTTCGAATAACCATTATCAATCAAGATCTGACTATATTCCAAATTTCGGCCACGATTCGGGGCCTGGTTACAACCAACAAACGCATTTCCATTCACAGCAATACTATAACAATTACAACTACCAGCAACAGTTGCAAACACCATATTATAATCTGATGGACCCTATTCTCAAATCCATCGAAAGCATTAAAAATCAAATTGAATACTATTTTAGTGCGGAAAACTTGACAAACGATAAATTTTTGAGGTCCAAATTCAGTAAGACCAACGATGGGTTTATCCCCATGAGTTTAATAGGGAAATTCTATCGTATGGTCAATTTATCTTTAGGTGGGGACCCGAATCTAATTTTGGCATCTATGAGAGAAGTTCTGAATAACGGTGAAACAAACCATTTGGAAATAGCCTTTGGAAGGACCGAAAACGCCCAGGTAAAACCGGCATATGAGTTCAACCCATTAGATAACTATTTCATCAGACCTGAGAATTGGGCCGAGTTCACGGAAGAAAATTCCAATGAAACTGATGAAACTGAGAAGTATAAAATTGAAAAGATTTTAGAAATAGGCGATTTGGATAATCATTCATATATGGGATATCCGTCTTTTTACCCCAGTAATGTAAATGAGGAAAATAGCCAAACTCAGGATGAAAATACGATGAACAGGGAGTTTGAGCAAAACTTGCAAATAAACAATTAACTTCAAATGCTTAAATAATTTATTYAGTGTATATATAAGTAACATGTAAAAACAAATGATTTTTTTTTTTAGTTTAAAGACATAATATAATGTTTTATTTTATTATATTTTATTTCATTTCAATTCGTACTTAGTATTTATTTTTTATATAAAAGTTATATAAGAGATTTATATTGAGAAGAAAAAGGGGGAAACTGACAAAAAAGCGGTTTGAAAAAACAAAAATCATGCTACAAGAGCACACAAGGCTGCACCTACACCAGACCCATCTTTAGCTAAACGTAAATGAATCTTACGTTCACCCTCTGTACCAATTGGACTTAGCGCCAGGGCGTGTCTTAGCATGGATCTGAACCCAGGGTAGTATTCAATGACGTAACCATCGAACCCGATTTCTACTTCACCGTGATATCTCTTGTTCAATGCGTTTGTTTTGATTAAGATAGCGGCAATTGGCACAGACGCCAAGTACGCAGATCTTCTTGTAATGGAACGGACCAAGTTTTGGATGGCTTTACGCTCTTCGAAAGTGGTCGGAAGTCTTAAACTTTGCAAAAATGATAATTCAGTTTCACGCAAGCTTGTGGAATCATCGATTTCAATTCTGGATAGAACTTCACTGCATAATTGGAAGGGGTTCTTCAAACGATGAGGCAGTTGGTCGTAGGTACGGTACTGGCCCAGGATCAAGCCCCTTGCGTGTAAGTCCACTAAGATGTTTCTCAGTAGTTCACCTAAGTACATGCCGGAAATTCTTTTTTCGAAAAGATGGTAGCCTGGATTTGGGGAGAATTTTTGATCGATGTCGATATCGTACTTGGTGGCGGATAGATGCTTCAACTCGTTGTCGAAAGACCCCCATTCGATGTTAATGCACATCTGGGTCTTCCCCTCGTGTTGTAGCCGTGTTCTCAGTTCTTCTGGTAATTTCTTGATGTTTTCAATGTCTTCCATGTAACAACCATTGGTACCTGTACCAAAGATACAGCCAATGACGGGTTCGCTGATTTCACCAGCGCTTGAAGGACGAGCTGCTGTGGTGTAACAATGCGACAAGAAAGTACCGACGGTGTCGTTAGTCAAAGCCACCACGTTGATCATGGAGAGCCCCTGGATGTCCAGTTGCTCCTGATACAACCTCACCACATCCTTGCCGACGGTGTCTTCGATCTTGAAACTCTTGGTCCATCTGATCAACGTACCGGAGCTCAAAGAGGTTTGGTCGATGGGATAGGAGAAGGTGAACCCCATTTTCAAAGGCTTGATGTTCTCCCCCGTGGACTTCAACAACTCCGGGTGGTGTTTCCTCACAAACGCCCTTGTACGGCGACCCAAGTAGCTGAAAAGCTCCTCGCTGGTGATCTCCCTGTCGTTCAGGTACTCCTCCGGGATCTTGGACTTCAACTGCTGCATGTCGAACGTCCCGTCACCATTCAGGGTCACAGAACACACACGGAAGTGAGTGCCCCCAAGATCGGCAGCCAAGAGAACACCACGCTCCGTCCCGTTGGGCAAACTGGTCACGTACGTGGGAATCATGGGCAGACCCTTGTCCACTGTCTTCTCCTCGCCCACAGAAGTGCTGCTCAACCCCTTTTCCATGCATTCGATGAAGTAGGCTGTCAGTTCGTCCAGCTTAGCTGCATCGACGTCCAGTGAGGAGCAGATCTCCACCACGGCTTCTTCCAATGCCTCGGCATTGACCTTGTGTAAATTTTCAAACGACATTACTACTGTCTATTATTGTATATTGGTGCGACTATTTTCTTAATAGACCAATATCTATTTATGTAGCTCTATGCTAAAATATAAAACCTAAAAGACAAGAAGAGACGAAACGAGACGAGATATCACACCAAGACAGCATTAAGTTTATATAATCGCGAACCCAAATGCCCCCTGTGTGCCCACAAACAATGGACCTCGACCTACTCGCAACCTTCTTCCTCTGTCGTCCACACACACACACACACTCTCTCTCTCTCTCTCTCTGTGTGTCACACAAAGAAGAAAAAAAAAAGACTCTTTTGGCTGCCCCGCGTTTTTTGTCACTTGATTCCTCGAACAAAGGCGCAGGCAAACAGCCCCTGAAGGGCCCACCTAATCTTTCACCGCAGGCCGTCGCGGTATCGCTGTCGTGGGATCGAGAACAGCAACGTGGCATGTGCCTCACGTTGGCCTAGGTAATCCCGGTTAATTATTTGACGGGCTCTCCCCATTGCCTTTGGGGCCGGTGAGTCGTGAAGAAGACATCGGCAGGTGCCAAATGGGTCGAGGTCGTTTCGTTTCGTTCCGTTCCGTTTTTTTTTTTTGGTGTGGCGGACGGACAAGCCGGCGAGATTGGAATTGCATCTGGTTAATATTCGATAAATGGGCTTGTGCAGCAAGAGCAAGCGCAAGTGCAAGGGTAAGAGCAAGTGTAAGTGTAAGTGCAACCGCCTCAGCGAGAGAAAAAGATACAGCGAGCGCCGTTATGTTTAGGATAGCCAAAAATTTGGTCAGAACCTTTGAGCAGAGCGTGCAGGATACCCTGGCGTTCTCGCAGGATTCGGGCAGCCTGGATGCGTTCTTCCAGTCCATACCTCCAAACCTGCTGTCTGCGCAGCTGGCGCCGCCCGCAGAGGCCATGGCAGAGAGTGGCAAGCACACCAACATGAATGAGACTCTTGCCGGGTTGCGCATCGTCTGGGTGGACGAGGTGCAGTGCCAAGTGCAGTCCTTTTTCGACTATATAGTGGGCTTCAATGATGATCCGGTGCCCGTGGTCAGTAACCAGCACGGGTTTTCCTATCCGGATTACCAGCAGATCACGTCCATGTTCAACGGGCACTGCGGCCGGACCGTGAAGGTTAACGTGTGGTCTGCGAAGGGGGGCACGTTCAGAGACGAGTATCTCAGCGTGGCGTCCAAGGACAGCGATCATTTGGACGACGTGTCTTTGAACCACGACGAAAGGAAGTCTTCCAGCGGAGAGGCGCATCAGTTCCAAGCGCTCGGGTTCAAAGTCCAATGGACTCCTCTGATAGCGTCCACTTTCACCTACCACATCTTGAACGTAAACATTCCTGAGGGACCCGCCCAGTTAGCAGGGCTCGTCCCGGACGAAGACTACATCATCGGCTGTCAGGACGGCCTGTTGGCCACGGGGGGTGAGACGCTCTTGCAAGATATTGTCAGGTCTAGAGCGAACCACGACCTGGTCCTGTACGTTTACAACAAGGTCTCCGACTGTGTGAGGCCCGTCTCCGTGCACATAGGCCCCGACGGAAGGCTGGGTTGCAATGTTGGTTACGGGTTCCTCCACAGGATCCCCACCGTCAAGCAACAACAACAACAGCAACAACAACAGCAACACCCACAGCAAGTACAGCCAATACAGCCAGTGCAGCAGCAGCAGCAGGACGGCGATGCGGTCCCTTTTCCAACAGAATCAGAATCCGCTTTCGTCCCATCTGCATTCACCGCCCCACCGGTTGTCAAGAAGAAAGCAAAGAATAAGAAGGCTACTCAGCCATTGGTCATGGACGACTACTTCAATGAAGGTAGAGACAAGTCATCTGCTCCAAAACCAACAGAGTCTGAGTTGCCCGCTCCACCGCCGCAAAGACAACCCTCATCTGATTAATGTACTCAGCTAGCATCTTATGTTTTGTTCAATAGAGAAATTATGTACATATATACAATATACTTTTTTTTTCCCTTTAAACACGTAAACGATATTTGGTAATGTACGAATACCGAGACTTTTTTTTCTCTCTCTTGTAGGCACGCGTGTCCTCTCGTTAGAACAATAGATATTTTAACGTAATGGAAGTTTAGATTTTCAATACAAGTAATTCGAATCTATGCCTATCACTTCCCTTTTGAAAGGATCGCACCCCACGCACCCGCTCATATAACTATGCAAGTGACCACAAGCTTCATATTTGCTATAGTCTCATTCTGCCTGTCTGCCTCTTTCACACTGGCTCAGAATGATGCAAGAGCTACGCCAGGCTCCGATTTGCTCGTTTTGAATGAAAAGAAATTCAAATCGTTCATCGACTCTCATCCTTTAGTCCTTGCAGAATTCTTTGCTCCATGGTGCCTGCATTCCCAGATCTTACTGCCTCATTTGGAAGAGGCTGCCTCCATCTTAAAGGAGCACAACGTTCCAGTCGTTCAAGTCGACTGTGAGGCTAACGACTTGCTTTGCTCGCAACAAACCATAATTACCTATCCAACTTTGAAAATCTTTAAAAATGGTCACATTTTTGAGGGTCAAATCTACCGTGGTGCCAAGATTACTGACGACATCACTCAGCACATGATACAACTGTACGAAGCATCCGTCATTTATTTGAATTCAGAAGATGAAATCCAACCATTCTTGGACAATTCCACTTTACCCGTGGTCATAAGCAGAGGTTTAACAGCCTTGAATGAAACGTATCAAGAAGTGTCACTGGACTTGAATGACGACTACGTTTTCCTATCCCTTTTGGACTCAAACGATAAGTCGTTGTCAGTTTACTTACCAAACGCCACTGAACCCATCCTGTTTGACGCCGATGTGAGTTCCTTAGTTGGAAATCCTATCGCCCTGTCTCAATGGTTGAGGGTGGTCGTTCTACCTTATTTCGTCGATGTCACGCCCGATCTTTTCTCCAAATACATCTCTAGTAGTTTGCCTTTGGGTTACTTTTTTTATACTTCTAAGGAAGAACTGGATGATTACACTGAATTTTTTACCGAACTAGGTAAGGAAAATCGTGGCCACATAAATTTCATTGCTTTGGACTCTGCTCTGTATCCAAATCATGTCAGGTTCTTAAATATGAAGGTGCAGTTCCCCTTATTCGCTATTCATAACATGATCAACAATCTGAAATATGGATTACCACAGCTGCCCGAAGAAGAGTATTTGAATCTAAAGAAACCACAACCATTAGATAAAGATGCGATCGTTCAATTGGTCAAACAATACCGTGAGGGGACTGCTGAACCAGTTGTCAAGTCAGAAGAAATTCCAAAAGAACAAAACTCCAATGTTTACAAAATAGTAGGCGACACGCATGATGACATTGTTCATGATGATAATAGAGACGTTCTTGTCAAGTATTACGCCTCGTGGTGTGTTCACAGTAAGAGATTCGCGCCCGTTTACGAAGAGATTGCAGATGTTTTTGCCTCAGATGAGTCCATTCGTGATAAAATCTTAGTAGCCGAAGTAAATTCCGGCCTAAACGATATCATCAGCTTTCCTGTCACGGGATACCCAACTATTGCTCTCTACCCTGCAGGAAATAACTCCAAACCTGTTGTTTTCAACAAAATTAGAAATTTGGAAGACGTGTTTGAATTCGTTAAGGAAGCAGGTACCCATCATATTGACGGTCAAGCAATCTATAATGAACTTCACAAAGCAGAAGATTCCGAAAACGTTACAGAAGATACAGTGCATGACGAACTGTAGTCGATAAATAATACACATAAATAGCGCACAGCTCTAAAAATTGTTCGCTCACATAGTTTTGACTGGTTCATTGAAGTTAATGCGTACTAACCATTGCACAGGTAGTGTTACCCGCCTTTCTCTCGTACATTCTTACCTTTATTGCCAGCGCATCTACCACAACGTTTATATAGAAGTCAATAACATATCCTAGGAGGGAAACAAAAGGGAACATTTATTTGTATTGTTGCCCGAGACCAAGATTTTTGTAATCTTTCACAGAAATTGAGTCCCAATGTTATCCAATATATACCTTTTCTTCACTTTTTTTGCCGCAGTTTTAGCTGGCTCTTTAACGGATTTGGAAATCGGTGTCACTAAAAGAATACCCGTGGAAGAATGTCAAATCAAGGCAATGCCAGGTGATAAGGTTGAAGTTCATTACACTGGTTCCTTATTGGAATCAGGTACAGTATTTGACTCAAGTTACCCAAGGGGTTCCCCCATTGCTTTTGAACTAGGTGTTGGCAGAGTTATTAAAGGCTGGGATCAAGGTGTTGCTGGTATGTGCATTGGCGAAAAAAGAAAACTGCAAATTCCAAGCTCTTTGGCTTATGGTGAAAGGGGTGTTCCTGGTGCCATCCCTCCAAGCGCTGATTTGGTGTTCGACGTTGAATTGGTGAGTGTGAAACCAGCCGCTTAAGAAAATGAACAATTGTTTGTAACTTATAAATGTATGCCGATGCACATAGTATGTATGCTAAAGGCTCCTTTATACATTGAAAACGGATTGAAATGAAATATAAAACAGCTTTAACCTTTTTTTTAGTTTATTACTTTATTCATAATATTCAATCCAAGTCCTAGTAAATAATAACTACTTCCACGGAATCGAGTAAATAGTAAATGTCATATTTAGTGGGTCCTTTTAAGTAGTTTGTTAGGCCTTATTATCATTGGTAAACATTTTCTGGGAATTCGGCTTTAAACTGTCAAAAAAGTCTTGAAAAAAATCTTCAAAAGAATTAAATTGATCAACGTCAGGTATCATGAAATGACTATTGGATGAACTTTCGTGCAAAGTACCATTGTTTGTAAAGGAGTTTGTTGGTTTCACTCCATGTGAACTCGTTGATTCTATGGACCTGTTAGCGGCCGTTAAAATCGTATCAATGTCATTATTTTCTTGCGGAGATAATGGGTAATTACCAACATCAACACGGGTTTTACTTGTATCAATTATAGATTTGATAATTTTTCCAACATTATCAGTAGCCTCATTCATTTTCTCCCCTATGGTACTCAAGTGCCAATATACTTTTGTACAAAGACTTAAGAGTTGTTGACGTTGAGAAATATCGAACCAATAGAGATAGTCACATAGTGTTAAGCATGCGTAAACCAGTTGATGGCATGTAAAAATAGGAGCCCCTCTTATTAATGTAGGTGGTAGCCTTAGGAATCCTTTCAACAGTGAAAACGAATGTTCTTTCATTGTGTTGAGGATCAGCTTTAAAAATTTCTTGTTGCTTCTTAAGGTAGAAGGAAATTCTGAGATAAAAGTACGGCATATCATAATATGATAGAAATCGAACGTGAACAACAATACGCCTCCCCCATCTTTCGTTAACAGCTCTTCCCAGTTCTTCAACCAATAATTTAATTCTGCGAAAACAAAAACAAAAGCAGTTTCACCAGTACCATACATGCCGTTATCGAACTCACTTAAGCATTGTATAAAATAATCTTTGAGGTTCATAAAAATCCCGTTCACGATATCGCCCAGATTTATTTCACTGATTTTGATATCATCACCGAAATTAGCTTGAGGGAACTTTGCTACGAGTTTATTGAACTCCTTCAACATGCCGTCTTGTTCCCTAATATCTCCGTAACTAATTGAATATTCTAAATAGCATGCGGTTAAAGAGTTCAAAATTCTTAAATGATAAAGATCTTCCGAGTTATATTCTTCCTTTACTAAAACTCTATCTTTTATTTGATAAAAATCAATCACATGTAGCAAACTATTGAGTGCAAAATTGCTTAAGACTAGAGAATTGAATTTTAATTGCCTATACCTCTTCGCCTTTCGAGATATATGGAACATACAGCAATACAGTATAGCTTCAATGTCAAATGCGGTTAACTTTTCAAACATAGTTAAGGTGTTCGTTAAGAGTCTCTCTACCAATGGATATAATATCTCTTGTTCCTCTGCATATTTATCATTGTCAGCAAAACTCATGGCAATGATGGTAAAAACACTCGTGATAAATAAGTGCGAATGAGCATATTCCACATCTATTTCTTTTCTTCCACCTGGAATAATCCAGAAATGTGATCTGACTAAAAACTCTTTGGCTAGTTTATGACATAATTCCTGATGGTTCTCATAAAAGTGGAGAAAATTCACTCTTGCCACTGCATACGGTCTTTGTTGTCCGGCTAGCATTGCTGCCTTGGATGTGGCCTTAGACGGAAACAACCTTTCATCGATATCGTCCAATAACTTCAAAGGAGATTCTTTCAGCTTGAATCCATTCAAGAAAAGGCTCTCTTTGCTATGTTTCCCTGATTTTTGTATTTCTTCCCCGCTGGTAGCAACGTTTGTATTGTTTAAATTTTCTGAGTTTCTTCTGTCCTCTTTTCTGTTTCTAGCATCGCTGCTATTGGAGAACTTTGTTGATGTAATTATTGAGTCCATTTTCTGGTGTAGAGATTTTATATGATCTTCTAATGAAGAAAGTCTTTCATTGATTACATAATTATTGATCATGCCCATTTCGTTTCTTCCAGCACTACTTTGGCTTTCGTTCGAAACGTCTCTGCTTGAGTGAGAGAACGAAGCAATATTGGAATTAATAGAGCTAATCTTCTTCAATAAACCATCCTCACGTAAGGTGTTCATGATTTCATTATCTTTGTTTTTAGACAAAGAACAATCAAGTTGTAGGACGTTACACCTATAGCATTTTCCGATAAAAGGTTCAAAGTCGCATCTCGTTTTTACTCTCCTGCAGGTATCGCAACTAAAGGTTTTTCTTTTCTTTCGAGGTTTCTTGTTGCCATTAATACTTTGAGGGCTATTTGCTTCACTTGCTTCACTTGCTTCATTTGTTCCATTGGCTTCATTAACTTTGGGACTGTCTTCAGGATGATTGATGATAGAACGGATGCTATTACGTACCCTGCCGGAACCTGTTTCATTTTTACTAGTCATCGGTAAATCATTTCGTATGGGATTCACTGGGGCATTCGGGTTAATGTCCATATTCCTGGTGTTCACCGAACCGAGATGTTATAGAGTACTGGCTACCGGAAATATATCGGCAAAGTGATAAATTGGCCGCCTTTTCCAAGAAGAGTTATGGCACAACAAGAACCCTGAATCTTATGCTTTTATTTGATGAGCTCAGTTTTCATAAGTGATCTACTGCTATTACTACTCAAAAACTGTCAGAATAAGTCGGTAGGGTAATACGTCACAATAGAATAGTCGCAGAATAGTATAAAATAGCGTGCGTTCAAAGCGTGGTATTGACCCTAGGTGACTGCTAGTTGTGTAAGACAACCAAAGTTTACTGCAAAATATATCTTTGATAAGAACTAAATAATATGGCGAGTATGTATGGAAGTTTTTCTGTTCAGAAAACAATTGCAAATAATATTGTTAATACAGTGTAAACCGAGGTCTTGAATATATCAACAAAGATATCTTTTGGAGCACTATTCTCCATCTTTTTTGAACCGCCTTGGCTCCTAGTGTTGTTTTTTCCCTTTTCCTTTTTTCCTGGTTCACTGCTCGATTCCTGTTTGCCTAACACGTTCCCATCTTCGTCAACGCTTAACATTTTTCTTTTCATACCAGAAGTGCATTCAATTTTACCACCTCTTATGATTGAACGGCCATGTTTTGGAGTAGTAAATTCTTCACAATTTAATTCATCAGATGAACTCTTAATGTAGGCGCTGCCTTTCACCAACTTTAATTCTGGGAAATCTATTTTTTGAAAGCTACCTTCAAAATAGATAGCGCCACCAATCTGTCTAAGCTTGGGGAAGAAATCAATTTTAATCAACTCGGTGTTATTGGCAATCATCAGCCCCCCTTGAATGTCGGTGACATTTGAGAAGTTTACCTTTTTCAAGTTTTTATTATCTATTAGACCCAAAGTTCCTTGAACCTTGGTCAAAAATGGGAGTTCCAAGCTTGAAAATTGATTCTCGATGAACTCCAGGGAACTGTTGACTGATGCAAGCTTAGCGACATTAATCTTTGAGACGTCTTTAACTGTCATGTTTTCAACTGTGTGTAAACTACTCAAATCAAGTTCCAGCTCTCTAGCATTAGAGTGAACAGTTAGTTGTTTAGTAACACTTTCTAGTTTGGTAAACAAAGATTCTAAGAACCTGTTGTTGTTAATATTGAAAATATCTACTTCGTTGACATTATTGAAGTAATCAATAGACGTCAGTGCTGTGTCAGATATTACTATGCTTTTTACCTTTTTGATATTTCCGTTGATGACAACACTACTTAAAATTGGCAAAACTTTCCAGTCAATAGTACTGACTTCTTTCAAAACGGGTAGGTCCAAGGACACAAAAGCGGTTAAACTTTCTAGCTCTAGTTTTCTTAAAGATTCTAAGTTGTAACCTTGAATCCTAAAAACATGTTTATTATTCTTAACGATCAGATCACCTTCGATCTCTTTTATTAGACCTAAATCAACCATTGAACCACTAAAGTTGCTTGAAATCTCGATGTTTCCCATGACCTTCCAACATTTAGCTTGCAAGTCAATTAGATTGGCAGCATTTTCGATATAATAGAAGCTCTTCTTACAAGCATCATCTATTTTTGTATCCTTTGTTGGGTTAATCGTTTCAAAGTTAGTTTTTTCCTTTTTAGGAACGGTTGCATTTGTGTTTACCAATACAATGTTGTGATCTAAAATATTCAGGTCATTATTAAAGTTTTTTGCTGTTGAAGGGTTAATCAACTGCAAAACTAAGAATAAAAATCCTAAGATTGTATTTAAACAATTCAACATAATTTCTTTTCCTTGGTTTATATTTACTGGTACTTCCTTCCTAAAATAGGATGTAGTCAAAAAGAGTTTGTATTCTTTTCAGTCCTTACTTTATAATTTATAGTTCCAATAATGCCACAAAATAATTTTTTTGAGACACTTTGATGACGCAAGTATCACAAAATTAAAAGGCTTAAGGGACAAAGAAAACGTAAAAAAGGAAAGAAAAAATGAATGAAAGAGAGAAAAAGAACACAAGAAACAGGCAGTTAAAACGCATGACTTTTTATTGTTTGTTATGTAATTCGGCTCATTCACACTTAATCAATTAAACAAGAATGAATAAAAGGAGAGAACTGAAAATCGAAATATACACATATATCTACTTTAAACGAAACCTTTCCTTATTGCTTCAATCCTGAGTGATATTTCTTCAATAAACACCTCATTAAAACCGGGAACGTTTGCTTCTGTTTTGATGAATTGCTTTAGCATTTCGTCTACGTATTTTCTTGTTTCATCATCACGCGCACGATCGTACATTCTATTGAGAATATGAGACACAATATTCTCCAAATAATCAAACTTTTCTATCTTTAACGCTTGAATATCGTTTTTCTTATGCTTTTTGTTATGATTAGAAGGCGTTATCATTTCGATTTCTGTTTGTAAATGTGGACAACCTGAATCTATATCCATTCCTGAATCCAGCTCAAAGACAGGTTTATTGCATTTTCTAAATGACGAAGAGTTTGGGTTTGTGATGGGTGTCACAGTTTGCCCATGTAAGTAAGGGCTCTCCATATTCAGGGATGAAACTGGAGAATCCTGTGTAATGGGGGATAGTTCACTCTTAGAAGTTTGTATGGCAGTTATCCTGGTGGATTCAAAATTCCAAAAGTCTTTCCCCCTCAAGGTGTTACTATTTTTATATAGACGATTCTGAAGAGGGTATTTCGGAATTTTTGTATATCTCTCTTGAACCTTCTTTTGTTTAATCAATTCAACATCACTTTTCAAATTCGTTATGGTAACGTTTCTAATAAATTCAAACGATAACAAGTCATATGCAGATGGCCTATCAGCGGGAGCTTTAACAAGACATCCAGCAACAAACTCCTTTGCTGCATCCGAGAAAGAACCTTGAAGTTTTGGAGGTTTCCTCTTTGGTAGGTTAGTCATAACTTTCATCGGATCGTATTTAGATAATGGCGGCAAACCTTTAAGTAGTTCATAGGTGGTAATTCCTAGGGACCATATGTCAGCCTTTTCATTATACCCATCAACTTCGCAACAAACAACTTCTGGAGCCATCCAGTAAGGTGTTCCAACAAAGGTATCCCTTTTCATGGTGGAACGGATGTGGCCACTTACTCCAAAATCTCCCAACTTAACCATACCTTCTTCGTTTAGTAAGATATTAGCCGCTTTAATATCGCGATGAATTTTCCTTTGTTCATGTAGATATTTCAAACCCAAAGTGACTTGATGAATAATGAACGAAACTTTTTCTTCTGGTAATCCATTGACATAATTTCGCTTCAACAAATCTGAACATGATCCACCACCACAATATTCCATAACAATCCACATAGAGACATCCTCCAACATTGTAGTAATATAGTTGGTAATAAGTGGAGATTTTAACTCCGCAAGGAAAAATATTTCTTGTGCCAACAGTTCGATGTCTTCATCAGAATGCTCTAGGTTAACTACTTTGATTGCCACAATTTCCTGAGTGGTTCTATCCATTGCTTTATAAACATCACCGAAGTTACCTCTACCAATACATGATTGAATGGAGTACAGTTTTGATGGAGGGGTTCTTGCTTTAATTGACATCACTATATGGTCGATTTATTTTGTTTCTTTTGTTCTTGTAGTAAATGATTTAGCTAATAAAACACTAAAATTATAACGCAAAACGGCGAATTCCTTCTTTTTTGAGAATTTTTTGCTAAGATGATTGACTAGCCAGGTGTGTTACTAAATCAACGATATAGGGAAAGGCAAATAAAAGAATACTAGCTGGCTTTTTTGGATAGATAGATTATTAGAACAAGCAGCTAGAACCTAAACAAAAAATACTACAATGTTTCTCAAAATATTCATTATAATTGGCAAACAGAATATAAATGCCAGGAATGGATACAATAAGAAGGAAGCACTATCCCATTCCATGTCAGAAAAAAGAACAAAGAATTTGTGTCTGCATTATTTTTACTTCTCTTTTTCTTTGGTGGCTGATCTCGGACCGCATGAAAGGAACCACGCACAACAAGCGATTTGAAAAAAGAGCATAGTAATAAGCATAAAAAAACGAAAACAAAAACAAAAAATAAAAACTGGAAATTAAAAATTAAGAATTAGAAATTAAAAATTAAAGATACTGCCTTCAACTATTTTTTGTCCTTTTTGGCCAATTTTAAAGACTTATGCATTGATAGTAAATTTGTCGGGGAAATTAAATTTTGAGAAGATTTAGGAATGGAACTCAAACTCCATCTCTTACTTGCGGAAGCACTACGTTCAGGTATATTCACTTTCAAATTTTGTTTCTTATTATGAGCAGCTGTGCAAGGCGTGCTAGAAGGAGTATTTAAATGTGGACCTGATTGTGGGCGAGCAGTGGCGGCTTGGAAATTTCCGTACATTTCTAGTTTGGTCTCCCAATATTCTAATACTTTTGGAGACCAATTTGTAGTGATCTTGGGTAGTTCATCTATATAAATGCCGTTGCATAATAAAAACTCTGTAATGAAGAATATCGGGATTCCGTTAATAATTTCGTAATGTTTTAAAGAGTACTGGAAAATGGATGGATGGTTCAAGTCGTTCTGCTCTTTTTCGCTTGTCGTTAATTCTCTTAAAGAATGCTTGCTTTGCGCAATAGCTCTTTGCATCATGAAGATGCTATCTAAATGGATAGCCTTGATCAGAGACTTTAAGGAAGTTTCTTTGTCCTGGTTGCTATCGATAACAAATTTTTTAAATTGGTATTTATTAATAATGTATCTCGATCTTTCCAAGTCCGTGGAGTTGGATGTTATTTTCTTTGTCGATAGATTGTGGAGATTGCTTTCGTAAATGGCATTGATGTTACTATTAGAGACATTGTTTTGTAAAAGATGTATTAGTTCTATCGAGGTGAAATTGTCTAGTGTTAAGGATCTAACTTTAGAGATGTGAGAGCCTAAAGATCTATGCACGCCTGAACATTTGATACATAATATGCATAATAAATTGATTGAAACCCACTCCACGGTTGCAGTGCTATTACAATCACAGCATTTCAGATTTGACTTATCAAGATTGCGAACGATTGTCAATAGCTCATCCTTGTTGGAAGGTCCCGTATTGGTGAAAGGAATGTGCTGAGTATGTTGTTTGGACGATTCAGTCTTTGATGGCATGCGACTTTTACTGTTACCATCACTGTGAACGCGACGAGTACGATGATAAAAATGATGAGAATGCGTGGTTTTCTGTTGGTTCCCACCAAGGCCAGATGAGAGGTGTGTGAATGACAGTTGGGCTGGATGACGTGGGAATTTTGGAGGTAAGGAAAGAGGTAACTGTAGCAATACCAATATTTCTTTCGCGGTTATTAATGAAGCGATGCTTTTTACGATAATACGACACACGTCGGAACCCCAATCCGTCTCGTAGCGTTTCTTTAGTAGTTTACATCGAAGAGATTTAAGAAGAATATTAGTTAGCTTTTGCGTGTTGTTGTACCATAAAAAGTGATGCGGTGTTGCTAGTGTTGCTGCTGCCATACCTTCGATGGACAAGGACACGACATTTCGATTGGTATTAGTGCTGTAATGATCCATTACTCGTGAAGCATGCAGGCAAATCTATATCAAAAACAGCCGTTGCAGCAATGTTACCTTTATGCTTCTGTTGAGAACTCGTCTTCTTTCTCTTCCAAATAGTGCTTTTTTTATTTTTTTATTTTCTTTTCGCTCTGCTTCAAAATACAGCTACAATAATAACAATAACAAAAACCCAGCTTCCAACAAATGAGCGTTAAAAACGACATTCCTTTAAATCTAACTTGAAATCTTAAAAGTGTGCTTAGCGAGAAAAGAAAAAAAAGAGAAGAATCAGATAATTTTCATAGATTTAAATTATTATTAGATTAAAAAATTTTAAAATTAGATATTGAATTAATACAGGTAAAAATTATAGAGAGGAAAACAAAAATAAACATAGATAAGTTATTTATTCATCTTCTTACTAATATTCCAATACAAGTGAACGAACATGGAAAGATTGTAATGTAACCTTTCCAACATATTTTTTTTCCCTTCTTTGGTCCCTTCAAGGAAAGAGTGGTCTTTCTTCTTGTTCTATAATAATATTATTAAAAAAGCACATAAAAACTTCATTGTAGCGATTATAAAAAAATTTGGTTTTTTCGAAATTATAGGATAATAATGTCTCTAAAGTCAAAAATTAAAGAACTTAGAATAAGAAAGCGACACCGGCAGCGACGGCAGCACCGAAGACACCAGCACCCAAAGCGTTGGAAGCAGCAGCACCGGTGGAGATCTTGGTGCTGGTGGAGTTGGAGCCGTTAGAACCGTTGGTAGAACCGTTGGTAGAAACGTTAGCGGCTTGGACAGCGGCAACAGTAGCGAAGGCAGCGACGATGGTCTTGAATTGCATTTTATATGGAGTGTAGATGGAACTTTTGTTTATTGATGATATCGAAAGGAGAGATGAGAAAGAAACCTAGGAACAGTAAACAAATAATGTAGGAAAGATGGGAAAGATAAACTCGAGATTTTCTCGAGTTCTTTATATATGGGGGAAAGGAGAAGAAATCCACCGCGATGACACACACAGCACCAAATCGCCTGTAAATAATAACGTGAAAAAAAAAGCGATGATTTTTTTTTCTTCCCTGAGCTCTATTTCTTTTTCCCACACGGATATTCCGCTTGCAAAAGAAAAGACGTGGCTCGGGACCTTTGCCGTTTCGGAAATAGACTTTGGCGTTCCACGCCCAGAAGCGGCCAATCAGGCCAATCAGGACCCCCAGATAAGGCCGCACGGCCTGCGGCGAGGGCGTTTTCCTCGGCACTTGAAGAGGCCGAGCACCAGGCCCAGGCCCTTAGCGCGCCCGATCGGGAAACTGTGTTGCTTGTTCGGGACAGATCCATCGGAAAGTAGGCAGGTCCAGATCCGCGTGCCATTCCGCAAAGCGCCAAAACGGGCGCGGGTAATGGACACGCGCAACCACGCGTTTTTCCGGGCCGGTGAGGGGCACCGCACAAGCACGAAGGCGCGTACTGCCCCGGGCTGGGGCGATATAATCTTTGTTCCCGGGTCCCACACTTTCTAATCTTCTCTCTCTTCTTTTTTCTCTGGTTTCTATTGTATTAAAGTTATTAGCAAGCGCCTACTCTGTCCGACCACATAGTCATTTCGAAACACCAGCAACCACAACACAAGATCACGCTTCAAAAACTCACACTATGCACGCCCGCGATTGGTTATTGGTCTTCATTGCAATTTTCGTCCCCCCATTAGCAGTCTGGCTGAAGAGAGGGTTCTTCTCTAAGGATCTGCTCATTAATTTCCTGCTGTTTTTGCTGGGATTCTTCCCTGGTTTGATCCATGCCATGTACGTGATTAGCTGCCACCCATACGAGGAAAACGAGGCCTCTGGGTACTCGCACCTATCTTCCACTGACGATAACTATGGTAGTTTAGCATAGGAATGGCCTCCCTTCTCTTCCCGCCCCTTTTCTAAAGTCGTACAAAGTGACTAGATCTAATTTTGTTTTTTTTTGGTTTTTATTTTCATTTTTCATTTTTCTATATTCATGTACGTGTAAAGTGAATAATTGCGTGATGATGGCAAGGCAATCTCATCGCATTTGGGCTAAGTAAATTTATAGTTTTTAATATTATTCTTTTGTTTAGGTACCAGAAAGAGAAAAATACTCTGGCCAATTGCGCGTAATGGATCTATTGGGCGATATAGTAGAAAAAGATACTTTAAACGTAGTCGAAAGCAACGACAATGATGCTCCTATGGCCAGCAACTCCAAGACGGGATTCCCTGAATTGTACAGACCCCAAAAAATATCTTCCTGGAAAGAAAGATTAAGAGAGAAAAGAGCTCAAAGGAAGGACTCTGGGGCTAAAGAGGCTAAAAAACAACAAGTGGCCACTGCTGCTCCGCGATCCGAGGCAAAATCCATTCATGAAGAAAATATCAAAGTCTTGCAGGAGATGACCGATGAGCAAATAATGAACGAACGCCAGGACCTGTATGATTCGTTGGATCCTAAATTGATTGCCAATCTTCTGAAAAACATAAACAAGAGAGCTAAAGACGAAACCGATACTCCATTATTTGCGGAAATAGAAGGTGCGTCCGGCACCTGGGTCGGTGGCAATAAGCAAGGCATTAATAATCTACCGCCTTTGGAAGACGAAGACGTGGATGCTGCTTTAGATATCAGACCTAAATCTAGTACGAACGCAAAGCACGTTGCATTTGAAGAAGAAGAAGAAGAAGAAGAAAACGATAACGATGCCGATGATGTTGCGCCTTTGGATTTCCAAATGGCACAAAGCATTGATCACATGAAAAACGAAGATCTTTTCAAAGACGTTCATTTCATAAAGGAAGAGAAGCAAAACGAAATAGATTTGGAGAAACTAGACATCAATGACCCTGATTTCAATGACAAATTGCACGATAAGTACTTCCCGGATCTGCCCAAAGAGGTCAATAAACTGAAATGGATGCAGCCTATCCGCCAGGAGGAAAACAAAACTCGCATTATCGAAGACGTTTTCGAGTGTAGGTTCGATTTTAGCGGTAATCTTGTTCCACCCACAAGACAAATAGAATCTACCGTTCATTCTGGCTTGCACCATCATAGCGACTCGCCCGAACTGGCTGGTTACACCATAGTCGAGCTAGAACATTTAGCAAGATCTACTTTCGCATCTCAAAGGTGTATTGCCATACAAACCCTGGGGAGAATCCTTTACAAACTAGGCCAAAAGAGCTACTACCAACTAGTGCCGGAGATCGATGCAGAGACATACAAAGAAGATGGGAGTATATCCAACGTTATGGATAAGATTTATTCCATGTTTTGGGATTTGATTATAGATGGCAAAATCATTGAATCACTGGAAATTGCCTCGGATGAAAAATATACTAGAAATCTATCAGTAAGAAATTATGCTATTGACGCACTTTGGCTATGGAAACAAGGCGGCGGAGACTTTAGAGTCAAGAAATAGCTAGCAAGCACTATTACGTACGTATGTATAAAAAACGCGTCTTTATAGTAAAAACAAAAAATGTATCTCTTAGATTCAGGCTTTTGTAGCTTCTTTTTCAACAAAACTATCTCAGGTATCTTCACTTCCATGGTCTTTCAATTTCTGCATATTCTCAATCACCCCCCACCCGCGCACCAACCACGCTGTGTGTCTCAAGCCCAACCGAACCAAACTTGAAAGAAGAACTCTGACTAGCCTGATTCATGATCGGGAATGAAACACGTACAAAACAGTTGGCGTTAATATAGGACATACTAAAAGGAGGGGAAATGACATAAGGAACAGAAATAAGGAAAATCCAATCTCGAAGGTCTGATAAAACAGGAGAAGCGCATGTATAAAATATTCATGCGAAAGCGAAAAACAATTAAAAGTAGTCGCGATTTTAATCATGTCTATACCTTCCAAACAACCTTTAAAACAAAAGTCAACAGGAAAGGGAAAAAAAATCTCCAAAACAATTATCAAAATCACTAATCAACAGAGAACGACAGTTTATCTTTGCACATTGACACATTCATCGAAGGTTTCAAACACTTAGAAAAGGGCAAGATTCAGTTTAAAAAAAATTGATCCCCGACAAACTTAAGTTGTGCAATCCGTGTCAAGTTACCCATAAAGCCTATAATACGGTGATGAGCACTCTCATTAACTAACTTTATCATCCATATTTTAAACTTCGGACTCCTGAGCACGGTATTTCTTTTTTTCATTTGGTTGACGGTTAAAATTTGGTGTGTTATCATTCATCATCGCCCTTTTATGTACTAATTTGAAAAATTTTCACGACTGCCAGACTGCCATATCGCGATACCCGGCTGAAAACATTGCGCGTAAGTAAAGTGACAAACCAGGGTGAGGCGTCTGACCGCTCTAAGCACCTCAAGTTGGTGCGTCGTGCTATTTCATGGCATGATATATCTCGTGGCAAATGCGTTTGTTACCGCTTTGAAGAATTCATACGTCTATATACTTGTTGTTTACTAAGTATGCCTGGTTTCCTGTAGATCGCCAATGTTTACGGACAACATTCGATCAACTTCAAATAGGCTTTATTTGCTCCTGGCTCGTCCGTAAGTTTTGGTTAGCGAAGTATAGCATAGTAAAAAAACAACTAGAGACCGCCCTGAAGAAATTCTTTTTTTCCCACTACTAGCCGCATATCGGCCAAGGTCTTACCAATACCATACTCAGATAATCTCATCGGTTTCTTTATATTATGTAGTGGTCTTGCGAACTTGTGGACTTTAACATGGACCCGCGTTAATAACTCCCAGAAACAGTACCCGAGCCGACACATGACAGAGGACGGAATTGCTTTTTAAAATAAGCAGGGCAATTATATATTGGATAAACTGATACTTGTATCAGAAGACCGCAGCACCGGTAAAGGAGACAGGTACATTACTGTACAACGGAACATTGTCCGTAAACAAAGCAATGCCCGTTGAAAACTCCATGTTAAGCTTCCACATGCATTCCGGTGCCTGTTTAGCTCCATACCCAAGCAGGCTGTTCCACCTTCGTTAATACTAAATGCATTCTTGTCTGCAAGGCTTAACAATGTACGTCTTTTTCTGGAAGTAATATGTACCAATTAGGAAACTGGGACCCTGCTTTTACGCGTGCTCCTTGCCGTTTTCAGTAAGAAAAGCTCGGGTAAGATCGCAATTTCCAAACGAGCTTACGTGTCGCATCGACGGATATGGCGAAGCCTCTTATATAAGTATGCAACATTCAAAAAAGAAACAATTTTTTTTAATATGGAGATGTTATCTTCCCATAGTAAAGCGTATATTTCTAAAGAATTCTAACCCGATAACAAGAAAATTGAGAAACAGATATATTAGGTTCATCATTGCTTGATATCTCTCTCTTTACGGAGTACTGAAATCCTTACAGATTATAACCAACTGACTGTCGCTCATTTAAAAAAAAAACAAACTCTTCCATTTGCTTTACTCTCACTTCAAAGTTGAATTTATTATATTCCTTTATTTTCTATATTATTTTTTGCGCTTTCGTTTCGTTTTCATTGTCTTCTAACAACTGAAATGGAAAACCTACTACCCCCACCTCCTCCCCAATCGAAAGAGTTTTCCACTCCCCCAAGAAATAGACATCGTCACAAGAGATCCTTTGCTATATCTGGAGATTTTGAATTTCTGAAACAGCCGACTTCTGCTCCTGCTTTACCTTCTGCATACGACTCACCCACTTTTGAAGATTTGTCGACAATAGCAAATAGCGCAAAGCTGACGGTACCTAACGATTCGGCATTGATATGTTCTCCGAGCCCAAGGTTTTTTATTAGTGGAGAATCTACATATACATCACCAATTAAAGGAGTGCCGGACGCTATCATTGATTTAGATGATGTATTTACCGATAATCCAAAAATGTTTAAATCGCACCGAAAGACGAAATCTGTTCCAGTAAAATTAGACGATTTCTATTCTTTCCATAAAGGTAGTTCCGTACCAGAATTAACTATAAATGAGGAAATAGATGAAGATGAAACTAATTCTCAACTATTGGGACCCATAAAACCATCTTCAAGCTCTTTGTCTACATGCATGGACAAGGATAAGAAGAGGCCACTGGAAAATGCTAAAAGTTACAATTCATTAAAAATTCAAGCACAAAAGCAGAGATACTATAATTCTACAAGATATTTGCCCTTAAGCAGCGATGAAAGACCCACAGATTCGCAAACTTTAACGAAGCAGAGTTCCATTACTTCCTTATTTTCTTCCAGATCCATTACTCCTGTATCCTGTAATATCAATACTGCAGGCAGAATTAATGCAATCAACGGCAATTACCTCGATGATGTTCTTTATGATCTGGATACCCCTGCATCAACGTTAATCCAGGATGTTGATAATCTACAAATAACTTCTACTGAAAGGATTAGATCGACCCCGCAATCGTCTTCGATGAAAAATTGTTTTCCTAAAGATGGAAAATACATCAATGGTTTCAACTTTCAATCTCAGAATTACGATATAGCATCTCTCACTGAGGATTTCGACCCAATAACATCATTGTCTTCCTCTATTCTTGATTCTGAAAAACAAAGCGTCGATGAAGAAGAAAGCATCCCAGAAGAAATCCTACTCGGAGAACCCCTGCATGTATACAATGAAATTTCTAAATCCGGCGAAGGTGTCATTTTTCCAACAAAACAAGAATCTGTGTCCACTGACAGGAACAGTGAGCTCAGTCCAAGCCAGTATGAAAAAATATCCTTTAAAAGACGCGGAAGATTTAAAATTTTTGCCAAATTGTTTTCCACTAAGAAATAACAACAATAACAATAATAATAATAATAATAATAATACTAATAACAATAATAATAATACTAATAACAATAATAATAATAATAATATCAAGTTATACCCACAATCTGCATGATTATAAAGCAAATAAATACTAATAGATACCCAAATTTAATAATATACATAATAATGTTATGATGTCATAATAAAATTTTTAAGTCGGACTATGATAAATAAATAATATTGAATAGGCGTTATGTACAAACGCAAATATATAGATATAGTAAGGGATATGGTGTGGTTTCTCAGCGTCTCACTTCCTTCTTTCAAGATGAATATTTAATGCTTTTTTTTCTGTTTACGTTCTCATATTTATTTAGAGATCTCTATGTTATCCAATTCGTCCTTTTCCTTCGCCGCAGCCTCTGCCTCTAGTATATAAGGCAATAAGTAAGGAACGTCTTCTTGAGCCTTGATCCACTCGTTTCTTGGTAGCAAATGATGGGTCAACTCGGTTTGATGAGCTCTGATTATTCTGTACGACCTGGCATATGATTCGTCTTCAGGCAACCTTCTTAGGGCAGTTTGCATAATAGGATTTTCCTCTGCGATTAAGTCATCATATCTGAGCCCTAGTTTCTTGTAGCCTGAAAAGTTCACAAATTGGCTGGCTACAGGGACACATAGTTTAGATAGGAGAGGTGACTTTAAAATGTAATCACCAATTTTCACAATGGATGTAAATGATTGTGGCATCTTGCTCTTTCTGGCACTTATAATAACCTTTCTATTTCCTCAGAATAAGTTCACGATCTCAAAACATCGCTTTTTTGTTTTTGCATCTCTTCCCTTTTATTGCTGCTTTAATATAACGGGATATCAGGCCCCCCGCGGGGTCACCCGATAAAAAGCGTATCGCTTCTGATTGGTCAATACCAAATTATAGCGTCGTTACGGATTTATAGATGGATATATATGTATGATAGCTACTCTAGTAGTCGTATTCAGTCGGTTTCTGGCCGGCCGTACTGGGAAATCCACATTCGAATAATGATCTGTCGACCAGGGAAGGCTCTTCAGTGAGTTTGTCTAGTGTCTCTTTGTTCTTGACTAAAACCATGCCGCAGTACCCGGTAGAGTTAATGCTTAACGAGAAGGGCGGTTTACTCTTGGCATGGGATCTTGGAACCACACAGATCCATTTCTTGGTCAACAGAACATTATACGACTTACTCAGACCCGGAGCTTCATCGTTCCAATCTTGGAAAAACGTAAGTGCTCTTTGCACCAAAGAGATATAACACATGGCTAAAAGATCCTCGTCGACCATATCAGATGATTCTGGAATTGGCAAGACAAAATGCGCAAAGGAAACCCTATCGTCTTGTAGCGGCTCTGAGTTAAAAGTGGGCAAAAAATGGTCCTTGCCATTACACAAGGTGTCCTGAAAAGGGATAAACCTCTTGGGCATTTGCATAATTTGTATATGTTTGTGATTTTGGGAGGAACCGCTATGAGGCCCACAGTTATAAAAAGCCAAATGTCTGTTCTCAGAAGTGTCGCTATCTTCATCGCCATCGAGCGAACAGAGTACTTTGTAAGCAGTCATTAAATCAACCGGTGTCAAAGCTGATTGCTGATCTTTAAACTCACTTGTCACCAGGAGAATATGTCCAGAGACTACAGGGAACTTATTTAAAAGTAGCTTATACTCTCCGTCACCATTTACATCGTTTATCACAACTAGTTCTTTATCTGGATTGGCAAAAGGGTCATCGATTCTCTTATCATCACCCTTTCTAGCCTTGGGCTTAAAAGCTAAGGAAGGGGCAAACGTCACCCAGTATTGGATTGCCGTTAGCGGATCCTTTAATTTCTTGGATTCTGCATGAGTTAGTTTCAAGTGCTCATTCTTTTCGGCCGCAACAAACGTGTCGTGAACTTTTTGCTTCAGGTCGTCTCCCTCCATATTTTCCTTCTTACTCCTCTATCCCTAAATACAAAAGTTCACTTGCTCTTGCTCTTGTTTTCCCACATTTTAGTTCGATTCACTCTCTAAGCAGACAAATGCGCATGCACGTGATGCTGGTCTGGTTAATTGGTTATTGCACGAATTAACTTTAACAGCACGCAAGGCTATAGTTTACAACACCCCAATGATGCCCAAAGCGGCTATTCATGATCTACAATTTATCCTCCTTTTGACTCATAATTATGGTTTTCACTTTTTTTTTTTTACTCTGGCTGCTCTTCTTAAATAATCTTTCATGACGTTAAACGACTGGCGCACTTCCCGCAATATCGGCCGAATTTTATTTCATCAACATGACGATGAGTAGAAAAGAACAAAGATTTTCGAGCATATCTATCATTATAACTTAATCATTAGCGGAGGTAAGAAGTTTACAGTTTCAATTGAGTGAATGGGAAGCGTATTGCAATGCCGCGGATTACTCAAGAGATATCGTACAATTGTGATTATGGCGACAACACCTTCAATCTTGCTATCGATATAGGAGGCACTTTGGCAAAAGTAGTCTTCTCGCCAATAGGCAGCAACAGGCTGATGTTTTATACCATCGAAACTGAAAGAATCGACAAGTTCATGGAGCTTCTGCATTCAATTATCAAGGAATATAACAATGGAAGCTACGAAACGACTCATATAATTGCCACTGGTGGTGGTGCCTTCAAGTTTTATGATTTGCTGAATGAAAAGTTTTCTCAGATAAAGGGCATATCGAGGTTCGAAGAAATGGAGGGTTTGATCCATGGTTTAGATTTCTTTATCCATGAGATTTCCGACCAAGTTTTCACTTATAACGACCAAGATGGTGAAATGATAATACCCACTAGTTCCGGTACTATGGACTCAAAAGCTATCTATCCGTACCTTTTAGTTAACATCGGCTCAGGTGTCTCTATATTAAAAGTCACTGAACCAAATAACTTTAGTAGAGTAGGCGGTTCTTCATTAGGAGGAGGAACTCTCTGGGGTCTGCTATCACTAATCACCGGTGCTCAAAGCTATGACGAAATGCTCGACTGGGCTCAAGAAGGTGACAATTCTAGCGTCGATATGCTAGTAGGAGACATATATGGAACAGATTACAGCAAAATTGGCCTCAAGTCCTCCGCGATTGCAAGCTCATTCGGTAAAGTCTTCCAGAATAGAATTACCCCCGACAAATCTTCAGGTAATAACGATAATAAATCATGTTGTTCACACGAGTCTATTGAGAAAAACAACGGGAAAACGTTCAAAAATCCTGATATATGTAAAAGCCTTCTGTTCGCCATTTCAAACAATATTGGTCAAATAGCGTATTTGCAAGCCAAAATTCACAACGTGCAGAATATATACTTTGGTGGATCTTATACCAGAGGACATTTAACTACTATGAACACTTTAAGCTACGCCATTAATTTTTGGTCCCAAGGATCAAAGCAAGCGTTCTTCCTTAAACATGAAGGCTACTTAGGAGCTATGGGTGCTTTCCTGAGCGCGTCTCGTGATTCATCTACCAAGAAGACAGATACGTAAATAGATTTCGTCTTTCTTTTCTTTTGCTGGTAATATTACATACATCTTTATCTAGAAAATTAATTTATTCATTTGTTAGTTCGCTTATAATATCATCCATCGCCTGAAAAATATATATTTGGTCATTATTTCGGTATTTATCGCTAAGTTTACCGGTAACTTCAACATTGGTAACTATATTCCCACCTATCTTTTGTAGAATAGTAATGTCTTTGATCATGGGCCTTTTCAAATCAGATAAAGAAATGACTATTATGAAATTCAAGCCCTTTATCTCAAATTGAACTTTCCCAATTTGAGAAAATATTTCGAAATTTATAATAGTCGTCGATTTTAATCCTTTGAACAGAAAATATTTTTCCCAAAACTTTATCAACGAATTAATAGACTGACACAGCTCTAATTCTTTGGCCGTCGCCTGTTCCGCATCTACTTTGTTCAATCGTTTATCATTTCGTATTATCTGATTTTTCACTTCATGTAATTCCTTGAGCTCTTTTGTTAATTTTCGATTTTGCTTTTTTAAGGAAAGCAGATTTTGCCAATTTACGTAGGTCTCCTCTACAATATCATCAGGTTCACCTGAATTCAATACGAAATCTTTGTCTCCGGATATATTTTCATCTTCTTGGTTTGTGAAGTGTTTCAACTCGTTGAGTGAGTTCCAACAATTTTCAATATCACCCGTGGCTTCCAAATAAAGCTCATTTAGTTTATCTTGTTTTTGAGCAAAATTACGGCTTGTATCCTGAATCTCGGTTTTGATTTGTTCTATCTTGCTTTCGTGAACATCTGAAATTTCGTCTTTTAGATCATCAACGCTTTTATTCAATTTCACAAATTGAGGATCTCTTTCAGAGTTTAACTGTAATGGATCCGTCGAAGACAGGGTGAATCTGAAGAAGTAATCTAACGTCTCCTGTTCTAGGTAGGTTAGCTTTAATAATTCCATCAACTTATTGAATTCTTTGATCTTTACAGATAGAATTTTGGGATTGACATATGCCTCATCTCTTTCTGAACCTGGACTTTCATCGTCTCTGAGAGGATTAACAAACTTGTTCTCTTCACTTATTGCTAGAATGCTTGACGTAATTTCGTGCAGCGTATTTTTGAGTCTTAATTCTTGATTATTTAGAATTTCTTCGCTGTTGAGAGCAACAGTATCTTCAATATCTCTTAGAACATCTTCGTAATCCTTTGTGCTCACACTCTCCATATCGATTTCTTGGTGGTTTCATATCTTTTGATTCAGACTATGCGATTTTCTTTTTTTCAATAATATTTTTTTGGCGTTGTTTATTTTTTTAATTTGAAAACAAAGCATGCGCAAATTAGAAATGTTGTACCTTGAATTTTAACTGGTAACAATAATGTCCATAATTACTTTTCCATGATGGGGTTAACTCAGAAAGTACTGTGAGAGATGGAGCGCGGTACGTAATCGCTGGTTTACTCCTCTCTCGAAATATGTTGTTTGAGCCATTGTTTCCTTAAACTGTTTGACACCATAATTATTGACAAAAATTACTAAACACTACCGATACAGCAAGGAAGGGTTATGTTGATTGTATATAATTTAACATATTTAGGAGTCGCTCTTTTATCGACTTCCACCAAATAGAGCATTTAATCCAAGATCATAATTGAACGTCCCTGGATAGGCGTTTCCCAAGAGAGCTTTAAACTGCTAGAACTGTTTGTAGATGGTAGTAAAAAGTGCAACGTATACCAGTCCATTCTGAGAGCAGCCAAAAAAGTTCAACTTACTTAAGAACACTATCATAGTCTCATCTAATAGAAAAAAAAAATCATTTCTAAAGATCATCCTGATCTAGTATCCTTTTTGAATACATATTTTATCTTAGATTTGAGATCCTATGTTACTGTGAACGCTCTAGAAATTCCTATGAGGTACTTATAGAAAGATTAACTTCCGATATTCGATTCGCTTTTCAGAGCGTTGATAGCTCTTATAGCAGTTGAAAGGGCCGAAACTGGGTTAACACCAGCAACTATTCTACCTTCGGTAATGGAGTAGTCGTATCAAGGGCCATCGGGGTGTAGCACCATACTCTCGCAGCATCTTCAACAGATGCTAAATTCTTAGCCTTCAAGAAATCGTCAACGCCCAAAGAAACTTCACCCACAAATGTGAAGCCAGTTATAGACTTGCCTCAGTCAACGGTTTTCCTGTTACTTTCCCTGTTAAACCATCGAAGAGAGCATGCTCATAACAGATAGTGGCAATTACACTACCATTAGCGTGGCTTTCATATGCAATGTCTTATAAATCTTTGGTCTTCGGGTAATCAAGTAAAGCACCATGGCCAGCGGATGCAAAAATATATTTGGTAGTTGTCGACACTAATTTCCTTGGGTTTCTTAATTCTTGTCAGCGCCTTATTGAATACAGAGCTCTTCGTTTCAAAATCCATCCTATCTTGGCCACCACCAAGAAATTGTTTGGGCAAGAAATGTTCATCCCCACCAAACTTGCCAATCTCAGAGACAAAATCTACTCCAAAACCATGTTTTTTGAAAGTGTCGAAAGGACACAAGACTTCCAATACAAATACACCGGTATTGGCACCATCCTGATAAAAAGGACCGTTGTATGAAGTAAGAGATATTAAAACTCTCTTTGGAGACGTTATAAATTCATCTGAATAGCTCTGCCCTATTGTCCTGTCCAAGTTGAGAATTTTGTACAAGAACAAGCTACTGTCAAACCTATTATATGATAAATACCGATCATTTTGTTCGTATGCTTAGATAAAAAGCTCAGAAAAAAAAGCAGAACTTTAAAACCTGTATCTTAAAATATCCCATGCCCCGCACGAACCCTTTTGAGACCCCTTATACCAAGTTATTTCTGCCAACTCCCACATATAAGGTAGATTTAGCAACTATGTGATAGCAGGCTCCTGCTTTTCTGGCCGATATGGAATATTCTAAAGAAAAGGCTACTATGGGGAATTCGCTCAATGTGCAGTGATCGACTGGTATTACTTGTACACTATAAAACGCCAAGGGATATTTCATGAAAACAGAAAGTCATGTACATATGGTGGACATGTTTTTGCGTGCGGCAAAGCACCTAGAAAAGTCCATAGTGGTGACTATAGATCATAAGAACGTACCCTATTACTAAGCATATTTCTGCCCCGCAATTTCTCTTACCCAAATTGAGGAGAAATGCAATAATATATTCATTTCCTTGAGTACGGTTCTAGCTGTAAACAGCTCGGTGATGCAAATACTAAAGAAGCCAATTAGGCGCGATCTTGAAGATGAGCTTTCGAACTGGTGCTGGCCGAGCAATTATCGAACAGTTTTGACGTCGGTTAAGGGAGTTCTGACTGAATTGCTGCAATATTTAAGGCCTAGACACCAAGAAGCACTTGAGCTTATAACGGCAATGTATTTTTTTTGACTAGACTAATCTCCGTGAATTTTAGCCAGTTATCTTTGAGCGTTTCATTGTTTATTGAACCATTTTTAAGGCAATGAGAAAGATCAAGCCTGGAAGAGAAGGAAAAATGACTTCAAAGGAATTCTCTATCCGTTTTAAAATTTGCAAGATCAGTTAAAAGTTGAATGGGTTTCGTATGGCTCAGAAAACTGCCCTGCCACCCATGAGTTGAAGTGATGGGGGTACTGTTAAATGCTTTTTTTATGAAGGAAGCAGACACGCATATTAGAAAGCGTTGTTGAAAAAGGTGCAACCAGTTTTCGTGCTATAATTCTCCCGTTGTATGAAATTTTTGTCAATAGTTAATTGTCTCAGTTAAATGCTCTTCGCTTATTTCAAATATGTCCACCCATCGTCATTTTGTACCCAGTAGTTCTCAGACTGAATCATTATTCTACATCCCCATGGGCCAAAGAACAGGCTTCCACTCTAATGATTTTAAACATTTTTACATCCGTCCAGAATTGCGTCTTGGATATTATAGCTTATGTGCTTTTTAGTTATCACCAAATAAATGAAACCTACGAAAAAAACAAGAAAACAAGAGATCAACCCAATATGACGTATCTAATGAAAAACGTTTAATGGTATCTTCTCTAAGCACAGTATCACACTGATGTGGCTTTGAACTCTAAAGCAATCCTGTGAGGTACTAAGCGTTTTGGCTCGACCTCCATATCAGAGCATTGAGGATATAAAGCAGTTTCAGCTAGTCAGCCTTTGGTAAGAAAATACTAATTTCCATTATCAAAAGGCAAGTATCCCCCATTAGAAAGAATGTATTTTGTTTCATAGACTTTACGGTAGTATTTCGTGGTACATCCTTACCCTAAATTCATCAGAACGGCCCTGTAAAAAGATATCTGGTTTCTCAGTATTTGTTTGAGCAAAATTATGTCAGGTTTTAACACAACACAAATCATAGTTTTAGATTTTAGCCGCTCTGTGAAGGTAGTAAACTCACAAAATGAAACGGAGTTCGCTTGGTGATAGATTTTTTCCCTCATTCGACAATGGTATATTCTAAGATGATACACATGTACGTACTAAGCGCCTAACACCAGAATTTCCAGCACCGATACCGTATTGATCTTGCTGCCAATTCAGCCTTTCAGTAGCAACTTCATGTTTTAGCAGCTCCCGGTCGACTTCCCTTCTTCCATAATCGTATCTTCAGCTTTAATATATGATTTCCAGTACTTTTTCCATATTTTGTGAAAATGTAGAATGCTATAACAACTAGAAATAAAAGATAAACCATAAAGAATCTTTTGCGTTAGGCGAAGCTCCCGCTGGGAGTAAACCGACGTAAAACTGCGCGAACAACATAAGAACATGAAGATTCCCCAATAAGAACCCCCAACACCAACAGTAGACACGAATGGCAGTTCATCACAACTTCTTCCTTGGGCAACCAAAGCTCAACGAAGTCGAACGTGACAAATACATATAGCAGACCAAAAAAAACAGAGAGGATATAAACCAGAGAGAGGGAGTAGCTAATTACTTATTTCTCTCTCATGAGAAGATTCAGCTACAAAAGCGATCAAGCCGAAAGCAGAAGCGATACCAATTGAAACCAAAGGCCTACTGCTACGGTCAATATACGCAACTATTTCTGGTAGAAACCCTGTTCAACTAATACAGTTGATGTTCCAGAACAAAGATACATAGAAGAATTACCAACAGACAGAACGGAAATCATTATGACAACCTTAGTAGCGCTTGGTAAACGTCTAATACCTTGATTCACTATTGAAATAACAAAAGTGGAAGCGGCAGCATCTACGGATCAAGCGCCGATTAGACGCTTATCATTGTAAGGGGCTAGCAAGCCGATCAATAGAAAGCAAACAACCTAGAACAAAGTAATTCTCCAAAAAAACTTGTTTAGCAGCACCTGGAACTGATTTTCTTGGATTTTCAGATTAAAAACCTGCCACACCGATTACCCCAGTAATTAACGGTTATAAAGGTGGGGAAAGTTTTTACTGGCAAAGTAACTAGCCACTGTATCATGTAGTTGTAATTAATTGCAACACCGAAAACTTCATCAATGAACCTGGTCGCATAGGTGGTAAACCTACCAGAAACAGGGAAAACAACAGCCAATTCACCAACAGCAATGACCATACAATATATCATAGTACTTGTAACTGCCCATTCAATCAGGATTTTGGCAGGACCTGTAGTCCGTAAGGCTTTGCCGCTACCAACAAAAAATACCTGTACCAATAGCACCACCAACTGCTATCATATGTAAAAACCTGCTTTTAGGTGTGTGTTTCAAAGGCGATCGGGCAGTGGCACACTCGTATTTGATATTTGCCTCTATTTCCATTATCATCTTTGTTACTTGAAAATGTAGAACAAAGTTCCTGGGCAATTACGTCCCTCCCAAAGGCTGTAGATTCGATAACTTTCACATCAACGTTTCCATTACTTTTTTCTGGAAAACTGCGACTCATTTTGTTGAATGGAAACGGTTCCTATGAATATCTCACAGCTTTTATGGTCAAGCTGTTAAGAATGGAAGAAGATAGTAGAATAAAGTAGCTGAATAATTATTGAATTATTATATATATATATATTTTTAGTTTAATAAGCTGAATTATAGTATTCCAAAAGAGATACTGTTTCGAACAAGCAGAATAACGTCCATGTGGCTGATTAGGATAAAAGCTTGCATGGCACGTTAAAAATATGGAAGGTCACGACACCATTCTTCGGTATCAGATGGACTTACCAACTTATAGTAGAAGTTGATAAAGTACTAGTTACATAATGTATTAATATCAGTTTTACAAAGCTTGATTACTAAAACGATAACAAGAAAAGCAGCATTTTTGCTGATATGGTGGGCGAAGTAAGGTTGGCAAGTAACCTTTCAAGCAGTTACTATCTTTGCACAGCCTTAATGGACAATTATAATACTGTATGATCATCCCAGAGTTTCCTTGATCAGTTTTTCTTGTACACCATTCTCTTACTTTTTGCATACAAAGCTGGTTGTCGAGATGATACGATTTGATGTCGCTTGCGCTTCAACCTGACATATTGTGCTCTCGCCAGCTAGCAATAACATTCATGGTAGACGATAGGACATTAAATTTCCTTCCGAAGTGCGGAAGTGTGATCTGCGCATAAGCGTTAACGCGCAGATCACACTTCCGCACGTCGGACAATTGATCCACCGCATGGTGAGCTGACTGTTCGCGCTATTATTTACAATTTAGGGATAGAGAAAAAGTCCACACATATATTCAATCTAGCACTGTCAAGTTTACTGATAGCAATTCAATTACCGTGCTGTGCAATCAAAATTCATTATCTAATGTAACAATTTCCTGAAAAGCTACATATATATATATACACTAATATGAGTATGTGGTTGACAAGAGAAGCAAGTTCTTACCTATTGAGCAAAATTTGAATAGAGCATAAAAAAAGTTCAACAAATCACACATTATTATGACAAAATCATCCAGCCCATATGAACAGTATCCTCAAGAAAATCTTCAACATAAATCGAAATACCTGTTAGGGTATGGCGCTAAGTTCACTCCTATGGTTATCACGCGCGCCGAAGGATCATATGTGTACTCTGGAGACAAAAAGATCCTTGACTTTACCTCTGGTCAAATGTCTACTTTGTTAGGGCATGGACACCCTGAAATCTGTGAAACAATTTCTCAACATGCGTATCATTTAGACCACCTGTTCAGTGCTATGTTGTCTCCCCCAGTTTTGGAATTAGCAGAGAAACTCACCAACCTGCTTCCAAAAGGGTTAGATAAAGCTATGTTCTTGAGTACTGGCTCCGAAGCAAACGAGGCAGCCATAAAGTTAGCCAAAGTATACACTGGGAAATTTGAAGTTGTCGGATTATCATTATCGTGGCACGGCATGACAGGAGTATCTGGTGGAACAACCTATCAGGATGGCCGGAAGAACCACGGCCCTACAATGCCTGGAAACTTGATTTTGCCAGCTCCAAATGCATACAGATCTATTTTTCGGAAGCAAGATGGATCCTATGATTGGGAAACAGAGATGGACTATGGGTTCAGTTTGATTGACGCAGCTTCTGTGGGTTCCTTAGCCGCCGTTATTGTAGAACCTGTCATGAGTTCTGGTGGTATGATCGTTCTTCCAGATGGTTACTTGAAAAGTTTATACACCCATTGTAAAAAGAGAGGAATGCTTTTGATTGTGGATGAAGCTCAGACAGCTATCGGCAGATGTGGTTCGATGTTTGGGTTTGAAGCCTCTGGTATTGTTCCAGACATTTTGACGCTAAGCAAAACCTTAGGAAACGGTTTACCGTTATCAGCTGTAGTTACTTCTGACAAAATAGCACAGAAGGCTGCTGATGAGCGTTTTTTGTTCTACACTACCCATGTAAACGATCCACTACCATGTGCAGTTGGTGCAAAGGTCTTGGATATTGTAATTCGAGACAATTTGATCCAAAGCTCTGCAGAAATGGGGGCTCTATTCAGATCAGAATTGAGACAGTTGCAGAACATCTATAAACAAATTGGAGATGTTAGGGGCCGTGGCTTGATGACTGGTGTTGAGATCATCAAGCCGGAAACCAAAGAAGCTGACGGAGAACTAGCTGAAAGACTAGCCGATACGATGATGGAACTTGGACTCTCGGCCAACTTGATATCTGTCCCCGCGTTCGGCGGTGTATTGAGAATTGCGCCTCCTATCACTGTTTCTAAAGAAGAAATCATGCAAGGTGTGGCCATTTTTAGTAAAAGTTTAGAAGAAATTTTAGGCTAAGTACTTTACTCTCCATTTTAAGCTGGAAGTTCTTTTAGTTTTTATATGTGTTTATTTATCAGTGCATCAATTTCGCTCAACAATGACAAATCCGAGTTATCATTTAACAGGAGGTTAGTATCATCTGAAAGGTTAAGTACACAAAGTGATTCAGCAGCTTTATCTTCAAAAAGTTCGGGCGAAAATTCGTAGTTTATAGTGGGCGATTTTAGAAAGTTAATAAAGTAGCCGTAATACCTGTTGCAAATTTTCTCACTATTTATACATTGGAGGGCTAATATGGCAGTAGTAACCATTTGAATGCTACATTTTTCAAAGGTATGATATTTGGATATCCAATTCTTTAGTAAGTAAAATAAATCTGTTATGACGTCTTCAATGAGTTGCCTGCTTTCATTAAAATCGGAAACAAAAGGTTTATTGTAAGAGATCAGTACCATATAATAATGATACCACACAAAAGATATGGTAGGATCAAAATCTTCTTCTGTAGTTAATGTTTCGGTTGTCCATGCCAATTCCTTTGGCAGATTAAGTCTCCACTGTTGTATATCCCTGTTGAAGTCTGAAAGGTCTTTCTTCCTTTCCGATATACTTTTCGATGGAATGATGCTCTCGTTGGCATACAACTCTGCAATTCTTGATAGAACAATTAACCTTTTTACCGGAGTAGCCACGAGTAGCGGTTTATCCGGATCAGAATACATGTATTCCTCGAAGCCCTCTTTGATATCTGGCAATTCATCCGTCTCTGGAACAGTAGAATTTGACAACCTTAGAATGGTTGACTTACCATATAATTCAGCCATAAAGTGATCCACTAAATAGCATCCCCAATAAATTCTTACTCGAACTTCGATATCCATTTGAGTCAAGTCTCCCTCGTATGCGCCACTTAAAGCAGCAGGATCTAGATGTAGGCCGATTTCATGAACAATTCTAAAAGCCAATCCAGAAAAATACCAAGCGGAAGAATTTTCACCTCTTCCCATATCATAGAATGCGAGGCACAACAAACTCTGGATAAGGGCCAATTTTGATGAAGAGGATTTTAGTTTCCCAGATGAATAATATCTAGTCTGGAAAACTTTTTTCAAAACTATCTGTTTTGAAAAGCTATAGTACTTCACTGATTTCCGATATAGCTCATCAGATTTGTTAGTTATTTTGGAACCTAAAGCAACAATTGCATATATCAATTCTTCTGAACAATAATAACTTTTTGAGTGTTTATCCTGAAAGAATGCAGAAAGAAGGGCTTCTCTATAAACGAAGAAGTAATGACTTGGATACAACCACTTAAAAAACAAAGAAAGAGACAAGATAATAAAAGGACTTCTGGCTAAGGTCCTATACTTATCAGAAGATATACCTGAGTCTTCCTCATTGACCCCTGGAGGAAGTTGGTTACTTGTAATTGCTAGCGATTCATTAGGGAATGCACTGCTACCTGGGATGATTGGACCAATGTAAAACTGTGTTGTACCATTTTCTATTGAATCTGCAGTCGATGGAACTGGTGCCTGGGTTTCCTGTGGAATAGAGTGCAATGAGCTATCTAAAGATACTGAATCCAATATGTCCTGCCTAATATCGTTGTTATTCGTTTCCTTCATTCTCACTAGGGAGTTTTCTAAATGAACCGCGTAATTTTCCAAGGCTTTTACGTAGCCTTTATTTCTCTTTATCTTTCTACAGTCGAGATACACTGGAACGCAAGTTACGCCCATTCTAGTGCAACTAGTACAGGGAACATCCAAATCACATTTTCTTCGCCTCTTTCGGCAGCTTTGGCATCTGTAGATAGGAAAGAGGTGACCTTTGTCAGTATATTGTTTACTCAAAGGAAATATAATGTAAAGAAGTAACGTACGCTAATCGTTTTGAATGAGTAAATCCGTTCTGGCTCATATTAGTTGAGCTCCCTTTTCAGTAGATCCGTTCCGACTCATGTTAGTTATCTCCCTTTTCAATGATAGAGAGTTATATTCGACAGAAGTAGATTAGCAGTAGAAAGAAGGATCTATATCTTGAAGGCCTTTCGATGTGGGTGTGGGTGGTTTATTATCTTGGCGCTCGAAGACTTAATAACAGAATGTTACCCTTTTGGGAAAGGCCGGCGATAGGTGGTTTTCATGCCAGGGATGCAGACTGCGTTGAATGCTGTTCAGATTAGGAAAGTCACAGCAGGAAGATAGCTGCAAGATGAGATGGCCATGTATTGGTGTGTTATTTCAGTCCAGGAGTACCCGACTGGGTGTGCGTTGGCAATTCTTAGAAGGTCCGCTCTTGCGTGATGTGTTGTGCTGGCGGAGTTGTTTAAAGACCAGGTAATATAAAATTGTTAAAATATGATACTGAAGTACTAAGAGTCAGTGACATTATGAATTGCATCATCCTTAGGAATATGTGATGGAATCATATTGTATCATAGTAAATATTCTGTGATATTATGACAAAAGGAAGGTATGTGATGACAGGAGACAGTGATGATACGAGACAGCGATGAAAGAGACAAAGATGAAGGCTAATTCTTTAGGTGAATCTAATGATATGGAAACGGTATATCAAGATAGTTAGAAGATGTGAGAACACTGCATCACTCATTCGAATCCAAAAGAGAAAGGAATCTCGGACCTACAGCAACACCACTGCGCCTTAATATTTACGAGGATTCATCGCCACAAGCCAATTGCGCTTCCTTGATATATGGCCATAGTTCAGCATTTGATGAAAAAGGTGGCGCAGATTTCTTTGAAAATAAGAGACTGGAAAAGTTACAGTCAAAGAATCGCTTACAATCAATTCCGTCGAAGAAAAACTCTTTATTACTGTAAACTTTCTGCTCAAACAGATACTCATTCATTTTCTTTGCAATTTGGTCCCATCTATTAGTACCAATTTCTTGCTCATTAATAATAGCTGAAAGATATTTCTTTTTGTCTTCTATTTTCATACGGTGAACTCTTGAAACTTGATAACCTTTTGTCAATATGGAAAAATTAACACCGAGCTTAGCGGCATTAAATAAAACACCATGATTCCAGAAATCAAATGTTTTAGCCAAGAAATGAAGGACTGATAGAAAGTAACGACGATTCATAGTTGTTTTGAAAGTCCAGACAGCCTTAAAGCGGTATAATTGCTTAGGAAGAGGGACGTCTTCCAAGTTGATAACACTCGTTGAATTTTCACAACAGATTTGATTCCATTGTTTATCTACTTTTGCCAAGTAAACTTTCAAAGCCTCTTCGATGTACGGCACTGAATCCTTGAATGACTTGACCCTTGCATTGCGGTCTTTTCTCAAAGAAAATGGTTCTAGAATGGATGTTCTAAATGATTCGTAGCAAAGCAAACTGTCAAAAAAAAGTATTTATTATTCCAAAGTTTGTTTTCATACATGTAAGAGTTGAAATGTAGTACAATGGGTTTCCAGTCTTAGATGTCAGTACCTGGAACAGTCTTACGCTAAACGGCAACCGTAACAATAGCCAGATACGAAATGCGAGGGATTTATAAATCTGATAGCAGAACCAGGTAAAGAAATTTTTAAAGACATTCTTTGGTAATGGTATATTTTGGGCTTCAAGACGTTAAGAAGATAAAAAATCTACACTCTCATCATCTTCGATTTCAGTATCTTTCATGCTGGTTATGCGGAAGTTCAACGTTCAAGAGATTTAGTTTTCCAACTCAAGCCTCCTGGTAGTTTTGTGTATATATTTCAGGGAGAAAAAAGTCTACGTGCACTATGCTTAGATAATAGCTTAATTAATATTTAGAAAAAGTAAATAAGCAGTAAGTAGTGTCAGAATGGAGTTCCGCTCAAAGCGCCTTTGGGCGGATCCGACTCATCAGGCACAAGAAGATGCCCAATTCACTAAGAAGCGCGCAGGAAGGCGGTCATTTAAAGGAACGCCCGCGGATAATTTTAACAAAAGAGCCCCGAGTGGGGTCCTTTTCAAAAAGGGGTGGCCGGAAGTACCCGGCCGGGCTTGCGCCGGCAGTTTTTGATATCTCATCTTTACGAGTAAATAGAGTTTAGTTGAGCATGGTCACATGACTGTCACATGATCCAGTCGGAACGCGTTACCCAAGAAAAAGCGTTCAGCCGCACATGCAAGCCATATCAGCTGGGCGGCTAAGTAAGTGGTAATAATGAGAGAAGGTAAGATGAGTGAGATGGGCGTATGCGGTGGCTCAATGTCCTGTGGGTCTGTTTTCATGTCATTAGGGAATAAGAGCATGAAAAATTACCGTTTAGGTGCAGCTATGCAGTAATACTTGTATGGAATTAGTAAACGTAAAAGTACGCCGGTAAAAATGAAAAGTGAATAAATAGAGTAAAATGTAAAATACGAAATGTAATTTTTTAGCGTCCATAGGAATGTGTGCTACTTTTAGAATAATATTTTCGCGTGAATGGTAGGATGATGTGTAGAGTATTTGGCATTATTTAATCCGTAGATATGTTATGCTACATATATGGTATGGGATATGATATTTTATTGAGACTGGTCAGGATAATGAAGTATGCTATGGGATATTGAATGTGATGGTATATGGTATGGGAGATATGGAGAGAGATGTGTGAAGAGAGACGGTATTATGATAATATTATAATGAGGTATGGTATGTGATGATTAGTGAGTGATGGTATAGGGTACTATTATATCGTATTATATCGATAATGGTATAATATTCTATTGGAAGTAGGTAGGGTGATGAATTATGGTATGTATAGAGTGATGGTAGTAGGTATCTGGATATATAGTATGGTGTGTGATATTAGGGAATATCAGGGGGAAAGTGATGGTATATGATTGTATAGAGATAGTGAGGGTATATGGTATTATATAGATAAAGATGAATGGTGGTTATAGCATCATAATAAGAAGCAGTAATGAGGATATAGTCTATATTATGTGAGGGTATATTGTAGTGATGGAGGAGAGGTGGTGAAGATAATTGATATTTGATGCTATAAGTGCAATTGTGAAAATATTGAGATGTTTTAAGCGGATATATGATGTAAAACATCGTATTTAGTGGGGGGCAGAGTTTGGTGGCCGGGCGATAAATCAAATGTGAAAATGTTCTGGGTGTTTAGTGGTGAGGTTCGTGCCGTATATGGCGATAATGTGGTGGTATGGTAGAGAAAGCTGGGAAGGGGCATTTATAGATGGTTAAGTGAATTTGAGGTGGATGAGATAAGTATAAACGATAATCGAAGTGTTGGTAAGAATTAAT